>NC_090337.1:56263256-56563292 GCF_035084215.1 Heptranchias perlo
TGTCTGCAGACTCAAAAAAAAATCTACCTTCATTTTCTCAGTGATTGACTTTCAAAGCAACTATTTTTGCACTAGCAGCAATCACGCAATATCAAATACTTTAGGGTTTCATGTCAGTGTTTTTATTGCAGTTTGATCTGCATCGTGCTGACTACACCAATAAGAAAATGAAATTAAACACTGGACTTTTCAATGTAAAGAACAGCAAATAATACATTTGAGGCAGTGTTTCAGCTTTACAATCCTGTGGACACTCAAGCGGCTTGTGCTTCACTATCAGTTTAAGATGCGATTACATCTTAACTTTAATCGGTATCTAATCCATGTTGTACCTGTCCTGAGAGTGTTTGATGGGACAGTGTAGAGGGAGCTTTACTCTGTATCTATCCCGTGCTGCACCTGCCCTGAGAGTGTTTGATACAACAGTGTAGAGGGAGCTTTATTCTGTGTATTCATATACAGTTTCAAGTACTTTCGCTGCCAGTCTTCTTTCCTACATGGAATGGTCCTTACCCGCACAAAGCTGGCAGGGAACCAGCCTTCACTGTCCGCGATCCTCCCCCACCACCACTCTTTATTGGTAGCATCCACTACTTCAATGACGTCACCAGCTTTGAAGCCCAGCTCCTGGTCATCCATGGTGACGTGGTCCCAGAGGGCCTCTGCATACACCACACTGCCATCGCTGATGAGCTGCAAGAATCAGAAAAATCTTATTTGAATTAAGTTTCCAATTTAGTATTCAAATTTCAGCTTCCATCTAAAAATATAAAAACCTCACATTAGCTTGTTGACTGAATTAAATTTTTCAATTTAATTTTAAACGCTGAGCTGTTCTGTAGTGGGATTTAAGTCTGGTGCCATGTTATCCATTGCAAGAAAATGCTATAAGATGGAACATACCTGTTTGGCACAGCACCATAAGCATTCCGGATCGGATATCACTTCTAACCGGATTGCTGCCCCAGATCTAAGTGCGACAAGCTTCCTGAGAAGCTCTGCAGTACAAGAGGGAAATAAGTGCTGCTGGGTAACTGAGCACGAACAGGCAGTGACAGACAAAGCACATGGGTTCTTAATGCTCGGTAACCGTGAGAGAAAAGGCACACTATAATTGCAAAAGAACTGTTACATAACAAAAAATATTCTCTTTTTAAAATCCCAGTACAGAACAGTTCAACATATAAATAATCGTGACAGTTAAAAATTCCAAATTAATTTGTGCGATTTTCTTCAAATAAGAGAATTATCTCAATCAAATAGAAAATATATATCTTGAACAAAATCAGAGCCTGGTAATGATGTTCTGCCAGTCTAGAGCCTATTTTCTGCCTGTTGTTGGCAGTAGCTTCAAGCTACCACCAGGGTTCCTCCTGTTTTATTCTTCTCTTCAATACTGAGAAATCAGTGTGATTGGAGAATGAGTTGCACGGGTGGAACTTCTGCCCAGCCACTCAATTTTCTCCATTGACTTTCAACCAGGTTAAGACCAAGTCACTATACATTATCCTCTGTCTGATGGCTAATAGAACTGCCTTGTGCATGTCACTCTGTTAACACGACCTGGAGTTGGGTGTCTAGTATAGCAGAAAATGATGCAGTTCTAGAAAGTGGAGCCTCAAAGAACACCCAGTGCCAGATTAACTGGTCTGTCAAAGTATTGAGAGAGGCAAACTTTGGAAAGAAAATCTCAGTTCCAGATTTGAAATGCTACCTGCTGACAGCCTTTAAATTTAACCTGCAAATTGTTACTGCTGACAGTCTTCGTGCATGTTAGTCATGCAACATCCTACAAGAAGGGAAGCTCCTCAGAAATAGTATGATTGAAGGATGTGTAGTCACTAAAGGTGTTACAGAAGTTTAACGATTGAACTACAAAAGGAAGTGCGAGATAATTTAATAAGGTTTGCAATAATCTATTCATCCATAGAATCATAGAATGGTACAGCACAGAAGGAGGCCATTCGGCCCATCGTGCCTGTGCCAGCTCTTTGAAAGAGTATTTAAATTAGTCCCACTCCCCTGTTCTTTCCCCATAGCCCTGCAAATTTTCCCCTTTCAAGTGTTTATCCAACTCCCTTTTGAAAGTTACTATTGAGTCTGCTTTCACCACCCTTTCAGGCAGTGAATTCCAGGTCATAACAGCTCACTCTGTTAAAATTGTTTTCTTTAATTCGCCTCTGGTTATTTTACCAATTACCTTAAATGTGTGTCCTCTGGTTACTGACCCTTCTGCCACTGGAAACAGTAGGCGCTAAATTGGGCGTGTAGCGCCTGTTGTTTCGGCGCTACGCGGCCTCTCCAACATCCAAGATGGCGTCTTGGCTGTGCGCGCACGTTTCCAGCTTGACATGCGCCAGACGCCATCTTGGTATAGGAGTTAGCGCGTGCAGAAATACCGAACGCCGGAAGCAAGTAAAGTAAGTAGAAAATGGATACAATCAGTATGCAATGCTGATTTAAAGTGATAAGTCCCAAAATGGTGTCCAACGCTCAACTCAACACACAGAGTTAACCCCGACCATCTGAACGTGTCTTAGAGTTCCTGGAGGACCTCCACCAGCGCTATTTAAAGGGACCATGCAGGATTTACAGGTTAGTGGCTGGATTATTGCTTCTGGCGGCCGAGATCTGGAGATCTCTTATAGTTGAACACTAGGACATGGGGACATAGCCTAACATTTAGAGCCAGGACATGCAGGAGTGAAGTTAGGAAATGCTTCTTCAAAGGATGGGAGAAGTTTGGAATGCTCTTCTGCGAACGGCAGTTGATGCTAGCTCAATTGTGAATTCTAAATCTGAGATTGATAGATTTCTGTGAACCAAGGGTATTAAGGGATATGGGGCTAAGGCGGGTATATGGAGTTGTGTCACAGGTCCACCATGATCTCATTGAATGGCGGAACAGGCTCAAAGGGCTGAAAGCCATTGCCACTTGCTGCCTCCTGATATGCGTCACCTTCTCCTGCAAGAAAGCAGGACATGTGTCTGAATGATGTGCCTGTCATGGTTGAATAGCTGCCAGTGTGTGTGGCTTGTGAGTTGTGGGTGGGCGGCTTGCAACAGTGGTAATGTGAGAGGGTGAGAGGAAGCATTTGATTGAAAGAGTTAAGTACTGATGGAAAGAGTTTGTTGGTATGTGGGAGATGGGGGGTGTAGTGTGTGGAGCAGTGGATACAGCTAGTGGTGCAGTTGGTAGGAGACGCCATTTGACAGTTGACCTCACTCACCTTTACCACTCATGTCAAAGCATTGAACTTCTTCCTGCACTGCATCCATGTTCATGATGCTGTGTGCCTGGCATTGAGTTCGTTCCCCATTGCCTCCCACTGCGTTTTGGGTATACGTCTGGAGGGCCTCTTGTCCCCCCCCACGTCTATAGGATGTCCCTCCTTCTATCCACCTCTTGCATCAAGGCGTCTAGTGCATCAGCAGAGAACCTTGGTGCACACTCTCTCGCAGGCCTGGTAAAAACTCATTCGGCAGATTGGTAAGGTCTGGCACGCAGATTGGAGGATGTGGGATTTAGTAGTGCGCAAACTTTATTCAATGTTTCAACAGTTTGTAAACAGAGATGGGAGCTGAATCTGTGTTTTGCATGTGCGACGTCTGATCTCCGTTCAGACTCTGCATCTCCATGCAGACAACAGACTGTTATTTTCAGCAAATAACAGGTACCAGCTACCTTTGAGATTTTTAAGAGACAGCCTGCCTTTGAGGTTGGAGCTCACCCTGTTGGTGGAAAGTGCAAATTGCATGTAATCCTTGTGTCAATGCTGATTCGGAAGGCTGCTTGAAGGTAAGTCCTCAGGCCTCATGAAAGTCTCGTCCTACCTGCGCAGGGGCCATTGGGACCTACTCCGTTAATGGTAGTGCGTTGGGGAGAGTTATAGAACAAAGAGATCTGGGAGTACAGGTTCATAGCTCCTTGAAAGTGGAGTCACAGGTGGATAGGGTGGTGAAAAAGGCATTCGGCATGCTTGGTTTCATTGGTCAGAACATTGAATACAGGAGTTGGGATGTCTTGTTGAAGTTGTACAGGACGTTAGTAAGGCCACACTTGGAATACTGTGTACAGTTCTGGTCACCCTATTATAGAAAGGATATTATTAAACTAGAAAGAGTGCAGAAAAGATTTACTAGGATGCTACCGGGACTTGATGGTTTGACTTATAGGGAGAGGTTGGATAGACTGAGACTTTTTTCCCTGGAGAGTAGGAGGTTAAGGGGTGATCTTATAGAAGTCTATAAAATAATGAGGGGCATAGATAAGGTAGATAGTCAAAATCTTTTCCCAAAGGTAGGGGAGTCTATAACGAGGGGACATAGATTTAAGGTGAGAGGGGAGAGATACAAAAGGGTCCAGAGGGGCAATTTTTTCACTCAAAGGGTGGTGAGTGTCTGGAACGAGCTGCCAGAGGCAGTAGTAGAGGCGGGTACAATTTTGTCTTTTAAAAAGCATTTGGACAGTTACATGGGTAAGATGGGTATAGAGGGATATGGGCCAAGTGCAGGCAATTGGGACTAGCTTAGTGGTATAAACTGGGCGACATGGACATGTTGGGCCGAAGGGCCTGTTTCCATGTTCTAACTTCTATGATTCTATGATTCTCTTTAATTACTCTATCAAAACCTTTCATGATTTTGAACACTTCTATTAAATCTCCCCTTAAGCTACTCTGCTCTAAGGAGAACAACCCAAGTTTCTTTAGTCTCTCCATGTAACTGAAGTCTTTCATCCCTGGTACTATTCTAGTAAATCTCCTTTGCATCCTCTCTAAGGCCTTGACATTCTTCCTAAAGTGTGGTGCCCAGAATTGGCCACAATACTCCAGCTGAGGCCTAAACAGTGTTTTATAAAGGTTTTACATAGAATTACATACAATGTACAGCACAGAAACAGACCATTCGGCCCAACAGGGCCATGCCAGTGTTTATGCCTCACGTGAGCCTCCTCCCTCCCTCCCTACTTCACCTAACCCTATCAGCATATCATTCTATTCCTTTCTCCCTCATGTATTTATCTAACTTTCCCTTAAATATGTCCATGCCAGTCGCCTCAACTACTCCTTGTGGTAGCAAGTTCCACATTCTAACCACTCTCTGGGTAAAGAAGTTTCTCCTGAATTCCATATTGGATTTATTACTGACTATCTTATATTTATGGCCCCTAGTTCTGGTCTCCCCCGCAAATGGAAACATCTTCTCTACATCAAACCGTTTCATAATCTTAAACACCTCTATCAGATCATCCCTCAGTCTTCTCTTTTCTAGAGAAAAGAGCCCCAGCCTGTTCAATCTTTCCTGATAGGTATACCCTCTCAGTTCTGGTATCATCCTATAAATCTTTTTGCACCTTCTCCAGTGCCTCTATATCCTTTTTATAATATGGAGACCAGAACAGTTCACAATACTCCAAGTGTGGTCTAACCAAGGTTCTATACAAGTTTAACATAACTTTTCTGTTTTTCAGTTTTATCCCTCTAGAAATGAACCCTGTGCTTGGTTTGCTTTTTTATGGCCTTAGTAACCTGCATTGCTAGTTTTAATGATTTGTGTATCTGTACCCCCAGATCCCTCTGCTCCTCTACCCCATTTAGACTCTTATTATCCAAGCACTATGTGGCCTCCTTATTCTTTCCACCAAAATGTAATACCCCACACTTAGCAAAATTTCCTTGCTTTTGTGCACTATGTCTCTATTTATAAGGATCCTGTTTGCCTTATTAAAAGCTTTCTCAACTTGTCCTGCCACCTTCAAAGATTTGTGTATGTACACGGCCAGGCCTCTCTGTTCCTGTACCCTCTTTAAAATTGTACCATTTAGCTTATATTGCCTCTCCTCATTCTTCCTACCAAAATGAATCACTTCACACTTCTCTTCGTTAAATTTAATCTGCCATGTGTCTGCCCATTTCACCAGTCTGTCTATGTCTGTTATTATCCCCCTCACTGTTTACTACATTTCTGAGTTTCGTATCATCTGCAAACTTTGAAATTATGCCCTGTATACCCAACTCCTGATAATTAATATATATCAAAAAGAGCAGTGGTCCCAAAACCGACCCCTGGGGGACACCACTGTATACTTCTCTCCAGTCGGAAAAACAACCGTTCACCACTACTCTCTACTTTCTGTCCTTTAGCCAATTTGGTATCCAAGCAGCCACTGTCCCTTTAATCCCATCAGCTTCAATTTTGCTGACAAGTCTACTATGTGGTAATTTATCAAATGCCTTTTGAAAGTCCATATACACAACATCAACCGAACTACCCTCATCAACCCTCTTCGTTACTTCATCAAAGAAGTCAAACATGATATGCCTTTAACAAATCTGTGCTGGCTTTCATTCATTTTGTTCCGGATTATTCTCTCTAAAAGTTTCCCCACCACCAATGTTAGGCTGACTGGCCTGTAGTTAATGGGTTTAACCCTCTCCCCTTTTGTCAACAGGGGTGTAACATTTGCAATCCTCCAGTCCTCTGGCACCATCCCCATATCTAAGGAGGATTGGAAGATTGTGGCCAGAGCCTCCATAATTTCCACCCTTTCTTCCCTCAGCAACTTAGGATCCATCCCATCCGGACTGGTTGCCAATCTTTTAATACCTCCTCTATCTATTGTTATCCTCTCCAATTTCTCTACTACCTCCTCCTTGACTGTGATATTGGCAGCATCCTCTTCTTTAGTGAGGCAAAGTATTCATTTAGTACCTCAGCCATGCGCTCTGCCTCCATAAGAAGATCTTCTTGGTCCCCAATCGGCTCCATCCTTCCTTTGACTATTTATACTTTTTTAAAAGACTTTTGGGTTCTCTTTTATGTTACCTGCTAATCTATTCTCATACAATCTCTTTGCCCCTCTTATTTCCTTTTTCAGTTCTCCTCTGTACTTTCTGTATTCGGCTTGGTTCTCTACTGAAATATGAACCTGACATTTATCATAAACCTCCTTTCTCTGTTTCATTTTAATTACTATATCTTTAGTCATCCAGGGAGCTCTAGCTTTGGATGCCCTTCCTTTCCCCCTCATGGGAATGTGCCTTCTCTATACCCTCGCTATCTCCTCTTTGAAGGCCTCCCATTGTTCATTTATTGTTATTTTCCTGGTCTATATTAGGATAATTGAAGTCCCCCATAATCACCACTCTAAAGTTCTTGCATCTTTCTGTAGTTTGCCTGTAAATTTGCTCCTCTATCTCCTTCCCACTATTTGGTGGCCTGTAGTATACACCTAGCAGTGTAATAGCTCTTCTACTGTTCCTTAATTATAATTAAATAGATTCTGTCTTTGCACCCTCATCCCTTTCTAATGCTGTAATAGTATCTTTGATCAATACTGCGAACCCTACCCCCCTCCTTTTCTCCTTGCCTATCTTTCCTGAATACATTGTAGCCAGGAATATTAAGTGCTCACTCCTCCCCTTGTTTGAGCCAGGTCTCCGTTATTGCGATTATATCATAATCCCATGCATTACTTGTGCCTGCAGCTCATTAACCTTATTTACCACTCTCCGCGCATTTACGCACATGCACTCCAAACCCATCTTAGTCTGCCTCGCATTTTCCCCTGTTAGATCCCTTCTTTTTCTGAACTATTTATTCTAATGTCTCTCCCCATCCTCTGTGCACCCTTGTTTCTCCTCTCTAATGCTTCAACCAGGTGCCGCTCCCTCTGCCAAATTAGTTTAAACCCTCCCCCAGAGCACTACTTAACCTCCCCGCGAGGACATTGGTCCTAGCCCCTTTGAGGTGCAACCCATCCATCTTATACAGGTCCCTCCTGCCCTAGAACTGTGCCAATGCCCCATGAAACTGAAGCACTCCCTCCTGCACCATTTCTCCAGCCACGCGTTAACCTGTCTTATCTTACTGCTCCTTTACTCACTAGCACATGACACTGGCACTAATCCAGAGATTACTACCTTTGAGGTCCTGCTCTTGAAATTCCTCCCTAACTCCCGAAACTGTGTTTATGGGACCTCATCCCTTTTCCTACCTATGTCATTGGTTCCAATAGGGACCACGGCTACTGGCTGTTCCCCTTTCCCCCTAAAAAAAAATATTTTGCATCCGTTCTATGTCGTCCTTTACCCTGGCACCAAGGAGGCAATACACCATGCGAGTCTCACGTCAACGGTTGCAGAAACGCCTGTCTATCCCCCTGACTATCGAATCCCCTATGACAACTGCATTTCTGCACATCGCTGTGCACCCCTGTGCAGTCATTTGCCCTACTGTGCCGTGGATGTGCTCTAGACTGCACTCCCCCGAGGTGTCCCTCACTGGTACTCAGTACTGAAAACCGATTTGACAGTGCCACACTCCCGGAGGATTTCTGCACTGCCTGCCTCTTCCTATCTGCTGGATGGCCACCCACTTGCTGTCCTCCTGAACTCTCTGTGGCTGTGGGGTGACCACCTCCTGGAACATGCGCTTCAGGAAATTCTCAGCCTCGTCCAGATGACAGCTTGTTGGCATTTAATGAATCATGCAGTTACACAACAATAGGCATATGATAAGCATAGCAGGATTCGAGTGAAATGAGTCTGAAACATTCTTTACAGAATAGCTCAGGACATGAATATTAAATCACTTTCCGCTGCTATTTACAATAATGCTCAACCCACAGTTGATTGGCCCTGAACTTTGTATTTCTAGGAACTGGTATTAAGTGCATGCGTTACCAAAGCAACCAGATGCTATTGTGATATCTGTATTGTGTGCTCCAAGCTGCTTCCTTTAATAACTAGAAATATTGTTGTGAAATGAGCAGGCTGGCTCAAACCAAAGCAGGAGCCAAGGGAAATAATAACCACAGGAATCGTCAAATAGTGACTTGAGTACAAAGACCAGAAAAGGTAAACATTCACCATGTTGTGGGATCTCCTAATGGTTCAGTTGGTAAATCACGTCCCCATGTGGCCCAGAGCCACACAGACCTCGAAGATCCCAAGGTCGAAAGAAGGTCTGTGCTGAGTTACTCAATCTCACTCGGGTCAGCAGCAGGTGATACAACTGACTTTAGCCACACCTGGGGTAGGGATGAGAAAAATAAGCCAAGGGTTCCAGTTCCTGTTTGATGCCCAGTGAGTCCTGTTGGAAAATGTACCCGTTTGGATGCCAGCTGAGAACAAGAGCAGCACCCCCTGCCCACCCCACCCCGCCCCCCCCCCACCACCACCACCCACCACCGACTGTGGTGACCCCTCAGAATCAAAAGGTAGCCTGCCGATACTGTCTGAGCTTGTGTGGTGTGATTTGGGTGAGGTACTATAGGGAGACTGCACTTGTGGAAATGTATTCTAAAACGAGCCACTGTCTTAGAGAATGAATTGTAAACAATTTTACAACACCAAGTTATAGTCCAACGATTTTATTTTTAATCCCACAAGCTTTCGGGGGCTTTCCCCTTCCTCAGGCGGTGTGGAAGTGACAATTTCGAATCCTTCGCATTTTAAGATCACATAACAAAGCCTGGTGATTACTGCCCGTTGCCAAGGAGAATGAAGGAAGATTAGCTTATATTTTTTGTGGCAGGTTTTTAAAATGACACCATTGTAGCCCAGGAGTTGTTGGTGTTCATCTATGGGGTTATGACATTTTTTTTTTGTAAGTAACAAAGCCTGCTGGTCTCCACATGATTTTGCTGTTTTCATTCTGTGGGCTATATCTCCCACGTAGCGAGCCAGCCGATGAAAAAGAAGAAAAAATAATCCTCATAATTAGATGTGAACTGCAATGAGGAGGCAGTTAAGCATCTGAGATATCACTGGAAATGCAAAGGCAGGTAACAGCAAAATTGCTGTCGAATTGAGCTTCAGAGGACGAGGAGAGCCAATTTGACAGCCTAGACTGTGTAAACCCTGCTGCGAGGAGTCGGAGGGCGCAGCAACTGATGCCATCCTCTCCCCCTACCATCAGCAGACAGAAGGTCCCAATCCCCAAGGCCCAACATGCAGCTGCCGCAGAGGCCTGAAGCTGACCACCTCTTTCCTGACTCTTCTCACTGACACTGGGCACTGCGGGAAAAAAGCAAGGGAATGGGACTAACTGGATTGCTCTTACAAAGAGCCGGCATGGGCTCAATGGACCAAATGGCCTCCTTCTGTGCTGTAACCATTCTATGATTCTAAGTTTACCTATATACCAATAGTCACTGTGCTCCTAAAGTGATTCATTGACTGTGAAGTGTTTTGGTGAAAGGTGCTCAGGGAATCCATTGTGAACTGGAGTAAAGTTTTACGTATTGAACTGCAGACCAGCAACCAGAGGGCTCAGGCCTGAAGGTTGTCCTGGCGGGAGAGAAGGGTGTCAAACCAAGACAACCGACCTTGTCTGCTTCATCTTCAGGCTTTCCCCGCGATCCCAGACGCTAGTCCCAATGCCTCTTTTTTTCATTCAGGCACCCCTCCGAATAGACGCCCAATGGGCCGACATGTAGGGAAGCAAAGCGGGAGGCCGGGACTGCCCCTTCCTGCCTCATTGACATCTCTGCAGTGGATCTGCACCTACTGCGCGTGCAGACTCAATTCTGTCCCTCTGGGGCAGCTCTGTAAATTCCAGGGCAAGGTAAAGGTGGTGGAAGCCCCTTCTTCTTGACGATTCCGCCCAGGGGCAAAGGTCAGGAAGATTCACAGTTTCAAAACTTACCAGCACAGAGTGGAGCAGAAAACATACACCTGTGTTGCACAATAAGTACCTTTTCAACTGCATAAATAATTGGAAGACCTCAGTGGCTCCACTTATTCTTGGATGCCGCTCTCTCTCTGGTGGGCCCACAGTCAAATGGAGTCATACCCAGCACAAAGGAAGATGGTAGTGGTTGTTGGAGGCAAATCATCTCAGCCCCAGGACATTGCTGTAGGAGTTCCTCAGGGCAGTGTCTTAGGCCCAACCATCTTCAGCTGCTTCATCAATGACTGTCCCTCCATCATAAGGTCAGAAATGGGGATGTTCGCTGATGATTGCACAGTGTTCAGTTCCATTCGCAACCCCTCAGATAATGAAGCAGTCCGTGCCCGCATACACAAGACCTAGACAACATTCAGGTTTGTGCTGATAAGTGGCAAGTAACATTCGCACCAGACAAGTGTCAGGCAATGAATATCTCCAACAAGAGAGATCTAACCACCTCCCCTTGACATTCAACGGCATTACCATCGTCAAATCCCCCATCATCAACATCCTAGGGGTCACCGTTGACCAGAAACTTAACTGGACCAGCCACATAAATACTGTGGCTACAAGAGCAGGTCAGAGGCTGGATATTCTTCGGCGAGTGACTCACCTCCTGACTCCCCAGAGCCATTCCACCATCTACAAGGCACAAGTCAGGAGTGCGTTGGAATACTCATCACTTGCCTGGATGACGGCAGCTCCAACAACACTCAGGAAGCTCGACATCATCCAGGACAAAGCAGCCCGCTTGATTGGCACACCATCCACCACCTTAAACATTCACTCCCTCCACCACTGGTGCATCGTGGCTACAGTGTGTACCATCTACAAGATGCACTGAAGCAACTCACCAAGGCTTCTTTGACAGCACCTCCCAAACCCGCGACCTCTACCACCTAGATGAACAAGGGCAGCAGGCACATAGGAACAACACCACCAGCACGTTCCCCTCCAAGTCACACACCATCCTGACTTGGAAATATATCGCCGTTCCTTCATCGTCACTAGGTCAAAATCCTGGAACTCCCTACCTAACAGCACAGTGGGAGAACCTTCACCACATGGACTGCAGCGGTTCAAGAAGACGGCTCGCCACCACCTTCTCAAGGGCAATTAGGGATGGGCAATAAATGCCGGCCTCGCCAGCGACGCCCACATCCCATGAATGATTTTTTTTAAAATAGCAATTGATCCCTCTGGCACTGCCTTTGTACAGCACTGAAGGCGTGAGTACCATTGGCTGTAACAGGGGATTTCTGAGGGAGCTGGGACCCGCCTCGAGAAGTGGAATTGAGACACAAAGTTGAAGAAGCAACCACCCCCTCCCCCCAGTCTTGTTACCATAGCACCTTGAAAAGGGTGGAAAGCTGCTGGAGACGGATTTCACCCCAACTTCCGAGCACCCTACTCACAGGATGCCCAATGTCTGCCCCAAGGAGCAGAAGTCGTTCTCCATTGAATAAATGATCACCAGCTCTTTAACCTTTCCACTGCAGCTATTTCAAGCAGACATCAATGCTGCAAATACAGGGTCATACAAAACAGTTTCCAATCAGCCAGCCATCAAGGAGTAGAATTAGAGAGAACAGAATGTTCAGCAAATCGAGTGCAGAAACGACGCTGGAATCATTATTGACATGAAGCAGCAGAATACGACATTGATCCTGCACAAATATCTACAAGATTAAGCAGTTTAAAATTTGAAAAAAGGAAAATAAGATTCTTATTAATTTTCACCTTTACAGAACTGCAGTAGGATTCCTGCTTTATATCCAAAACAATGTAAAAATAGAAATGACTGTTTCCTTCAGCATGTGCTGGTGAGAGATGTTCCATGCATCTGCACTTTGTTCTGAATACGTTCTGTGAGATTCTGCTTTATGTTGTTGAGGAGCATTTTGGAGGAAAAGATCCTGTGGAAAATATGTCTGTTTGCAACTGGCAATGCCCCTTGTTAGCCTCAGAGGATTCAAAACAGAGAAAGCATTCAGTGTGGTGACAATGATTTGACATTCTTTTATAGCAAAATCATTTGGCATCATCAGAAATTAAGTGCATGGCACTGGCTCAAGAAAGGAAAGGTTAACACTTAAAAGGTCGTCAAAAAGAAACAAACCACTCAAAGCGTTTCTGGCTGAAGCTCCTGTCAAAAATATTCTAAATAGCCTCCCATTCACATATTCTTAAAGATCTCTTACTTATCATAGTATCATAGTATGATAGAACACAGAAGGAGGCTGTTCAGCACATCGTGCCTGTGCTGGCTCTTTGGTAGAGCTATCCAATTAGTCCCACTCCCCTGCCTTTTCCCCTTGGCCCTGTAAACTTTTTACCCCTTCAAGTATTTATCCAAGTCTCTTTTGAAAGTTATTATTGAATCTGCTTCCACCAGCCTTTAAGGCAGTGCTTTCCAGATCATCATAACTCACAACGTAAAAAAATGTTTCCTTATCTTAACTCTGGTTCTTTTGCCAATCGCCTTAAACCTGTGTCCTCTGGCTACCAACCCTTCCGCCACTGGTAATAGTTTCTCCTTATTTACTCTATAAAAACCGTTCATGATTTTGAACACCTCTATCAAATCTCCTCTCACTGTCTCTGATCTAAGGAGAACAACCCCAGCTTCTCCAATCTCTCCACATAACTGAAGTCCCTCATCCCTGGAACCACTCTAGTAAATCTCTTCTGTATTCTCTCAAAGGCTTTGACATCCTTCCTAAAGTGTGGTGCCCAGAATTGGACACAATATTCCAGCTGAGGCCTAACCAGTGTTTTATAAAGGTTTAGCATAACTTCCTTGCTCTTGTACTCTGTGTCTCTATTAATAAAGCCAAGGATCCCATATGTTTTTTTTAAAGCCTTCTCAACTTATCCTGCCACCTTCAAAGATTTGTATGTGCATCCCCAGGTCTCTCTGTTCCTGCACTCCCTTTAAAATTGTACCATTTAGTTTATATTGCCTCTCCTCATTCTTCCAACCAAAATATATCACTTCACACTTTTCTGCGTTAAATTTCATCTGCCGTGTGTCTGCCCATTTCACCAGTCTGTCTATGTCCTCCTGAAGTCTGTTACCATCCTCCACATTGTTTACAACATTTCCGAATTTCGTGTCATCTGCAAACTATGAAATTATACCCTGTATATCCAAATCCAGGCCATTGGTATATATCAAAAAGAGCAGTGTGCCTAATACCGACCTTTGGGGAACACCACTATACTTCCCTCCAGTCTGAAAAACAGCCTTTCACCACTACTCTCTGCTTTCTGTCCCCGAGCCAGTTTTGTATCCACACTGCCACAGCCCTTTTAATCATAGAATCATTGAAAGGTTACAGCACGGAAGGAGGCCATTCGGCCCATCGTGTGCATGCCGGATCTATGCAAGAGCAATCCAGCTAGTCCCACTCCCCCACCCTATCCCAATTTCTTGTTCCTTTCAAGTACTTATCCAGTTCCCTTTTGAAAGCCACGATTGAATCTGCCTCCACCACTCACCCTGGCAGTGCATTCCAGATCCTAACCACTCACTGCGTAAAAAAGTTTTTCCTCATGTCACCTTTGGTTCTTTTGCCAATCACCTTAAATCTATGTCCTCTGGTTCTTGACCCTTCCACCAATGGGAACAGTTTCTCTCTATCTATTCTGTCTAGACCCTTCATGATTTTAAATACCTCTATCAAATCTCCTCTCAATCTTCTCTGTTCCATCCCTGGAAGTATTCTAGTAAATTTTTTCTGCACCCTCTCTAAGACCTTCACATCGTTTCTACAGTGTGGTGCCCAGAACTGGACACAATACTCCAGTTGTGGTCGAACCAGTGTTTTATAAAGGTTCATCATGAATTCCTTGCTTTTGTACTCTATGCCTCAATTTATAAAGCCCAGGGTCCCGTATGCTTTTTGAACCGCTTTCTCAACCCGCCCTGCCACCTTCAGTGATTTGTGCACATAAACCCCCAGATCTCTCTGTTCCTGTACCCCTTTTAGAATTGTGCCCGCTAGTTTATATTGCCTCTCCTCGATCTTCCTACCAAAATGTATCACTTTTTATTTTTCTGCGTTAAATTTCATCTGCCATGTGTCCGCCCATTTCACTAGCCTGTCTATATCCTCTTGAAGTCTATCACTATCCTCCTCACTGTTCACTACCCTTCCAAGTTTTGTGTCATCTGCAAATTTTGAAGTTGTGCCCTGTACACCCAAGTCCACGTCATTAATATATATCAAGAAAAGCAGTTATCCTAGGACCGATTCCTGGGGAACACCACTGTATACCTCCCTCCTGTTCGAAAAACAACCATTTACCACTACTCTCTGCTTCCTGTTACTTAGTCTTTTCTATCCATGTTGCTACTGCCCCTTTTATTCCATGGGCTTCAATCTTGATGACAAGCCTATTATGCGGCACTTTATCAAACGCCTTTTGAAAGTCCATATACACCACATCAACCTCATTGCCCTCATCTACTCTCTCTGTTACCTCATCAAAAAACTCTAACAAGTTAGTTAAACATGATTTGCCTTTAACAAATCCATGCTGGCTTTCCCTAATCAATCCACACTTGTCCAAGTGACTGTTAATTCTGTCCCGGATTATCGTTGCTAAAAATTTCCTCACCACCAAGGTTAAACTGACGGGCCTGTAGTTGCTGGGTTTATCCCTGCACATTTTTTGAACAAGAGTGTAACATTTGCCATTCTCCAGTTCTATGGCTCCACCCCCGTATCTAAGGATGTTTGGAAGATTATGGCCAGTACATCCGCAATTTCCACCCTTACTTCCCTCAATAACCTGGGATGCATCCCATCCGGACCGGGTGACTTATCTACTTTAAGTACAGCTAGCCTTTCTAGTACCTCTTTATCAATTTTTAGCCCATCCAGTATCTCAATTATATCTTCCATTACTGAGACTCTGGTAGCTTCTTCTTCCTTGGTAAAGACAGATGCAAAGTACTCATTTAGTACCTCGGCCATGCCCTCTGCCTCCATGAGTAGATCTTTTTGGTCCCTGATCGGCCTCACCCCTCCTCTTACTACCCGTTTACATGCCTGCAGAAGACTTTTGAATTCCCTTTTATGTTGGCCGCCAGTCTATTCTCATACTCTTTCTTAGCCCCTCTTATTTCCTTTTTCACTTTCCCTCTGCACTTTCCATATTCAGCCTGGTTCTCACTTGTGTTATCAATCTGACATCTGTCATCTGTCCCTTTTTTCCACTTCACCTTATTCTCTCTCTCTTTTGTCATCCAGGGAGCTCTGGCTTTAGTTGCCCTACCTTTCTCCCATGTGGGAATGTACCTAGACTGTACTTGAACCATCTCCTCCTGAAAAGCTGCCCATTGTTCAATTACAGTTTTGCCTGCCAATCTTTGATTCTAGTTTACCCGGGCCAGATCTGTTCTCATCCCACTGAAATTGACCCTCTCCAATTGAATATTTTTACTTTAGAGTGGTCCATGTCCTTTTCCATAGCTATTCTAAACCTTATAATACTGTGATCGCTGTTCCCTAAATGTTCCCCCACTGACACTTGTTCCACTTGGCCCACCTCATTCTTCAGAACCAAATCCAGCAATGCCTCTTTCCTCATTGGACCAGAAATGTACTGGTGCCCTTCCCCCTGTCAAATTAGCTTAACCCCCCCCCCACCCCCACAACAGCACCAGCGAACCTCCCCACGAGGACATTGGTCCCAGCTCTGTTGAGGTGCAACCCGTCCGGCCTGTACAGGTCCCACCTTCCCCAGAACCAGTCCCAATGCCCCAGGAATCTAAAGCCCTCCCTCTTGCACCATCTCCCAACCATGCATTCATCTGCTCTATCCTCCTATTTCTATACTCGCTAACGCATGGCACTCGGTGACCGTGGCACCAGGGAGGCAACATACCATCCTGGAATCAGGCCTGCGCAATGTAAAAGAAGAGTCCAAGAGCAAGAGGAGAGTCCGAGAGGTGAGCGCAGTGTAAGAGGAGAGTCCGAGAGGTGAGCGCGGAGTAAAAGGAGAGTCCGAGAGCGGGAGGAGTGTCTGACAGGTGAGTATGGTGTAAAAGGAGAGTCCAAGAGCGGGAGGAGAGTCCAAGAGGTGAGCGCAGTGTAAAAGGAGAGTCTGAGAGTGGGAGGAGAGTCCGAAATCAGGAGGAGAGTCCAAGAGGGGGAGGAAAGTCCGAGAGGGGGAGGAGCGCGAGCGTCATGGCATGAGGTGAAGAACACACCTAAAGTGTCATCAGCACAAGGGAAGGAGCTGATTGGTGAGTAGCTGGTGTGTGTTCTTTTTCTGGTGAGTGTTATTTTTTTAAGTATTTATGTTTATTTTTGTTAAGCTTATTTAATAATATAATAAATAGAGGCATGGCAGGGCAGCTCAGTCCTGTGGAATGCACATCCTGTGCCATGTGGGAACTCCAGGACGCTTCCTATGTCCTGGACAACCACAGGTGCAGGAAGTGTCATCAGCTGGAGGAGCTCGAGCTCTGGGCTTCGGAGCTTGAGCAACAGCTGGTGCCACTGCAGTGCATCTACGAGGCTGAGAGCTACGTGGATAGCATGTTTCTGGAGGTGGTCACCCCACAGCTTAAGAGAGTGCAGGCAGAGAGGGACTGGGTGACCGCCAGACAGACAAGGAGGACCAGGCAGGTAGTGCAGGAGTCCCCTGAGAGCATCTCACTCCCTAAGCAGTTCTGAATACTGGTTAGAGAGAGGGTTCCTCTGGTGAGTGCAGGCAGAGCCAAGACCATAGCACCATGGGTGGCTCAGCTGTACAGGGGGGAAAGAGAAAGGTCAGGAGAGCAATAGTAATGGGGGCTTTAATTTTACTAACAAGTCTATTATGTGGTACTGTTGGCCAGGGGCTGCAAAAAAACTACTGAGTTTATTCCGAATTGCTAACACTCAGGCAAAAGTAACTTTTGAACTGAAGTAACCTGGAGTTCAGTCACTGGTCTGGGCTGGCCGGAACCGGTTTGAATTAGCTACGCTTCTAAGAGACAAAGGGGATGTGATGAGACACCAGTCCTTATTTAGAAAAGGAGTAATGAGGTAATGCTACCTAACCCCTTGGAACAGAGCCAATCAGGGGATGACACCGACCACTCGAGCAAATCTAAGCCAACAGGAGGAAGACAACACAGCTCGAAGAGATAAGACTTGGGATAAGAATGAAGAATTGCAGGCTTGGTGCCAGTGTGAAACTTCGTAGACTAACCATCGCGGAAGTGGAAAACCCTACGTCAGGGACGTGGAGACGACCCTCAAGAGAGAGAGAACGGAACGCCTGGCCAGCGTCAGCTCTCCTTTCCGGGTAATATAATATCCTTTCTATTCTGTGACCACTCAGGGAGTGTCAGAGAAACCTAGTGGGTGTGCGTTTAAATCCTAGTTTGGGTGTAAAACTGTATAACCTGCTGTAAACTGCATGCCTATATCTAACCAGACATATAAGCTATATGTACATGATCTAACAACGTTAATAAAGCGAATTGAGAATTAAAAGAGAATTGACTCTTCTCCTCTTTGTACTAAGCCAATAACCGTAACCGCAACAGTACTTTATCAAAAGCCTTTTGAAAGCCCCTATACACAACATCAACCGCACTACCCTCATCAACCCTCTCCGTTACTTCATCAAAGAATCAATCAAGTTAGTCAAACATGATTTCCCTTTAACTAATTTGTGCTGACTTTCATTTATTAGCCCACACTTTTCCAAATGCCAATTAATTTTGTCCCGGATTATTGTCTCTAAAAATTTCCCCACCACTGTTTTAGACTGACTGGCCTGAAATTGCTGGGTTTATCCCCCTCCCCTTTTTTGAATAGGGGTGTAACATTTGCAATCCTCCAGTCCTCTGGCACCATCCCCATATCTAAGGAGGATTGGAAGATTGTGGCCAGAGCCTCTGTAATTTCCACCCTTACTTCCCTCGGTAACCTAGGATACATCCCATCTGGACTGGGTGACTTTTCTACTTTGACTACTGCCAACCTTTTTAGTACCTCGTCTATCTATTTTTACCCTATCCAATATCGCTCCTACCTCCTCCTTTACTGCTACATTGGAAGCATCCTCTTCTCTAATGAACACCAATGCGATGTATTCATTTAGTACCTCAGCCATACCATCTGCCTCCACAAGAAGATCTCCTTTTTGGCCCCACCCATCCTTTTGCTACCCTTTTACTACTTATATGTTTATAAAAGTCTATTGGGTTCCCTTTTATGTTAGCCGCTAATTCTATTCTCATACTCCCTCTTTGCCTTCTTTTTCTGTTTCGTTTTAATCTCTATATCTTTAGTCATCTAGGCAGCTCTAGCTTTGGATGCCCTTCCTTTCTCCCTTATGGGAATGTGTCTACTCTGTAACTGAACCACCTCCTCCTTACCTACCAATTTTTGATTCCAATCCACCTGGGAAAGACCCTTTTTTAACTCACTGAAATTAGCCCTCCTCCAGTTAAGTATTTTTATGCTTGATTGTTCCTTGTCCTTTTCCATAATTATTCTAAACCTGATGATATTATGATCACTGTTCCCCAAATGCTCCCCAACTGAAACATGTTCCACTCACCCCACTTCATTCCCCAGAATTGGATCCAGCACTGGATCTAGTTGGGCTGGAAACACACTGACCAAGAAAGTTCTCTTGTACACATTTCTGGAATTCCTCCTCCTCTTTGCCCTTTCCATTTTTACTATCCCAAGCTATATTGGGATAATTGAAGTCCCCCATTTTCACTACTCTATAGTTCTTGCATCTTTCTGTAATTTGCCTGCAAATTTGCGCCTCTATCTTCTTCCCTCTATTTGGTGACCTATAGTGAACACCCAGTAGCGTAGTAGCTCCTCTATTATTGCTTAACTCAAACCAAATAGATTCTGTCTTTGACCTCTCAACTACATCATTCCTTTCTAGTGCTATAATAGTTTCTTTGATCACTACTATCACGCGTCCCCCCCCCCAACTTTCTTTCCTTCCCTATCTTTCCTGAATACCTTGTAGCCAGGAATATTAAGTTTCCAATACTCCCTTTCTTTGAGCCAGTTCTTTGTCAGTGCCACTATATTATAGTCCCATGTTGCGATTTGTGCCTGCAGCTCACCAACCTTATTTACCATGCTATATGCATTTACATACATGCACTCCAAACTCATCTTAGACTGGCTCACATTTGCCCCTGTCGTCTCCCTCCTATTTCTAAACTATTCTTTACTCTAGTTCTATTTGTCTCTCCCAGTCCTCTGTGCATCGTTGTCCTCCTCTCTAATGTTTCATCTTGGTGCCTATCCCCCTACCAAATTAGTTTAAACCCTCCCCCACAGCACTAGTTAACCTCTCCATGAGGACATTGATCCCAGCTCTCGAGGTGCAACCCGTCCTCCACGAACAGATCCCTCCTGCCCCAGAACTGGTCCCAATTCCCCAGGAATTTGAAGCCCTCCCTCCTGCATCATTTCTCCAGCCACACATTAACCTGTCTTATCCTACTATTGCTATACTCACTAGCGCGTGGCACTGGGAGTCATCCAGAGATTTCTACCTTTGGGGTCCTGCTTTTTAACTTCCTCCCTAGCTCCTGAAACTCTGACTGCAGGATCTCAACCCTTTTCCTTTCTATTTCACTGGTTCCTACATCGACCACGACTTCTGGCTGTTCCCCTTCCCCCCTCAAAATATTCTGCACCCTCTCAATGATATCCTGAAGGAATTAGCTCAAGTCACACTCCAGGGACGTGAACACAAAAATCTAGGCTGACACTCCAGTGTGGTACTGAGAGAGTAGTGCACTGTCTGAGGTGCCATCTTTCGGATGAGATGTTAAAACCGAGGACACATCCACCCTCCTCGGTGGATGTAAAAGATCCCTTGGCACAATTCGAAGAAGAGCAGGGGAGTTCTCCCCGGTGTCCTAGCCGATATTTATCCCTCAACCAACATCACTAAAAACAGATTATTTGGTCAGTATCACGTTGCTGTTTGTGGGAGCTTGTTGTGCGCAAATTAGCTGCCGTGTGTTCTACATTACAACAGTGACGACATCTCAAAAGTTTTTAACTGGCTGTAAAGCATGTTGAGATGTCCTGAAGCCGTGAAAGGCTCTATATAAATGCGTTTTTCTTTCTTTGACTTGATTTTTTTTTGTTGAAATAAAACCTTGCGGATCTTATTTAGCGTTTGAGGCGCTGTATTTATCAACAATGAAGATATGACAGTATGATAGAAAGAAGAAGCTTTATCAATTATATATGTTTGCATTCATTAAGGACAACTTCAGAGGCATTGAGATTGTTAAAGAAAATATGACATTTGCAACTTAAAGGAGTAACAATTCTGTTTCGGACAGACATAAACTAATAATTTGTGCACTCGCCAATTCTGTGAAGCAGCACAGATCTTTCACTTCAGTACAGCATGTTCCAAAATCTGTACTTTACTTTGTTTTATTAAATGTTTTTTTCAAAGGTCTAAAATCCTTTTTAAAACATTTCAAATAAATATCTTGGCAATCTTGTAAGTATTCAGTAAGGATTTGCTCCACAACGTTCAATTGAATCTTATATTGCAGGTTAAAAAAATGATTCTCCAGACATGAGGATGAGAATTTTGAACTGGAGGTGCTGAGGGACAAGGAGACTGCCAATGTAGGTCAGGGAGCACAGGGGTGATAGGTGAGCAGAACTTGGTGCAGGATAGGATATAGGCAGCAGAGTTTTAGATGAGCTGAAGATTACAGTGCATGGAGGTTGGGAGTACAGCACAGTTGAGTTTGGAGGTGACAAAGGCATGGTTGAGACTTTGAGCAGCAGATGGGCTTAGACAGCAGTGGAGGTGGGAAATGTTATAGAGGTGGAAGTAGGTGGTCTTTGTGATTCAAAGGATATGGGATCAGAAGCTCAGCTCGGGATTGAATAGGATGCTTAGGTTGGGAACTATCTAGTTCAATCTGAGACCAAGGCTGTGGAGGAGGGTGGAAACAGTGGCAAGGGTATGTGGCAGAGGCCGAAGACAATGGCTTTGGTCTTCCCAATGTTTAAATGGAGGAAATTGCGGCTCATCCAGGACTGGATATCAAACAAGCAGTCTGGCAACACAGAGGCATGTGATGGAGAGGTAGCACTGGGTGTGGTCAGCGTACGTGTGGAAGCTGATCCCATGTCGGCGGATGATGTCGCCAAGGGACATCATGTAGATGAGGAAGAGGAGAAAGCCAAGGATGGATCCTTGAGGGACTCCAGAGGTAATGGTGTGGGGATGGGAAGAGATGTCATTGCTGGAGATCGTCTGTCTACATCAGAGAGGTCAATGTGGAACCAAGCAAGGGCAGTCCCACTGAACTGGATAATGGAGGAGACGCATGTAGTTAACCATGTTAAAGGCTGCAGAGAGGTCCAGGAGGATGAGAAGGGGAAATACACCATGGTCACAATCACTGAGGATGTCTTTTGTCAATCTGAATAAGGTTATTTCAGTGCTGTGGCAGAGGCGGAAACTGGATTGGAGAGATTTAAACATGGAGTTGCTGGAAAGGTGAGCGTGGATTTGGGAGGTGACAACATATTCAAGGACTTGAGAGGGATGGGATGGTAGATTGCAAGGACAGAGGGGTCAAGGGTGTTTTTTTTTAGGAGAGTGGTGGCAGTTTTGAAAGAGAGGGGGACATTGCCTGGGGTGAAGGTACCATTTACAATGTCTGCTAGCATGACGGTCAGAAAGGGAAGTTGAGTGGTCAGCAGTTTAGTCGGAATGGGTCAAGTGAGCAGGAGGTGAATCGCATGGACGAGATGACATTAGAGAGGGCATGAGGGAAGATATGATAGAAGTTAGAGAAAGATGCAGAGGCTGAGGGAGGAATCTTCATGAGAAACTCAGGGTGAGGCTTGGAGGGCAGTAGAGAACAAGTATTTGGCGAAAGGGTTGAAACAAGATGAGGTGCTTGGAGAGGATAGGTTACCAAAGGAGTAGAGGGGGAGACCAAGGTATAATTTGGGGATAAGTAACACAGCACTAGCACCCTAGTTTTGGCAGGGCAGGTGGTTGAAAATATCGCAAGGTGGAGAGGCTTCTGTAAGGGGCAAGGTGACCCCACCCATAATCGAAGTTTCAATCAAAACCATGAAGTCAATGCAATCATCTACAGTATGGTCGTGGATGGCAAGGTTTTGTTCACGAGTGAACACGCATTCTGGAGGGAAATGCGAAGAGGGGCAGGTATTGTTGACTCATTGGCAGAGTCCAAGGAGGAAGTGATGGATGGAGTGAGCAGAGCAGGAAGGACGTTGGCGAGTTTAGCTCCCAGTGGGCACACTGGGCAGGAAGGTTGGCGAGGTAAGAGGATAGGGCAGTTGGGGCTGTTGCTCGTAAGAAGGCAATGATGGGCTCTTCAGAGAATGCTGAGAGAGGCACAGAAGGTAGCTGTGGGCTTACCTAAGGGGATTCAAGCCTGTGATAGTGGCAGGAGAGTAGAAAGACAGAAGAGTAGTGATGAGTTGGGACCGGGATTGTGGGGCATCGAAGTGCAGAGGACAGGGAGGAGATGATATGAGAAAGTCCAAAGTTGAAGTCTGAAGTCCAGTGGTGGGTGTAGACAGGGTGGAGTCAGCTTGGAGCATCGACGAACCAATGTCCAGTTCTAGGAAAGGGTGAAAGGTAAATACATGGTAAATCTCCCAGCGGCTGGTTTCAGTGCTCTTAGCAGGGTCATTGGGAGCAGCCTGGCTGCCAGGGAACATGCATCACATAAGGAGAGCCAAGACAGGGAAAGGAGTTACACCCTCAAAAACAACACAACAATTTTGTGATTATTACTTTGAAAACTAGTTCATAATTCATAACAATAGACTTCTCCATTTCTCACTAAATGCCTGTAATGAAGAAACACCTTGTGGTTAAAAGAATTCTCCTGTATAATTCTTGTTGGTATTAAAATGCTAGCCTAAGGGTGGATCCCGATCAATATATTAAGCTGTGAAAGGGTTAACCTCTCAGTATCCTTTACTGTTGATGCTAACCTGTGATGATTAGATACGATCCTAGACACCTATCTATGAAAGCAACAACGATATCTGACCGTATCGATTAGTAGAAAGGCAGCATAAACATCAGCACCCCGTTAATGATGATTAAAGGGATTGCCATCTGCTGTGTCTTGGATTCCGTGGAGCAGCTCAAAAACAGAACATTCCTTGACTGTTCCTTATCTCTCACCATGGTGCAATTCTCTCAGTCGTGAACCATCCTTGCAAATGAATGCAGTAGGCAGCTTTCTGCTGATTCTACCAGTTTTGCAGTGCATGTAGGTTGAGAGAAGAGCACCTACAGGCAACTGCAACATTTAATTTATTATATTTATAAGGCCAATCTTCAGTACCTATCCCACTTATCTCGTTATTGCAGCAAAGTTTCTTGGCAATGGTCTTCTATTCCACTGCGCTTCAGCAGCCTGTATCTTAGTGGACCCAGATAGGTTTTCACTCACATACTATTTTACACAGCAGATGCGAATTGACTCGAATGCTGCATTCAGGCAACTTACTGTGGTTATCTGAGAGGCTAGGACCAGTCAGGTGATCAACACAGTATCCAAGCTACACAGCAACCTACAGGCCTTAGCAACATGAAGGGATCAGCAAAAATATGCAGCACAGTACATCTCTTCAGTGGAAAATAATATATCTGAAGTGTGAATAGCAGGCGTTTAATTAGAAAATTATATTTGGAGACTTGTATTGTTGAAAGATAGATTCCGATCAACATTGCCAGAATTAGAGATTGTTAGCTTTAGCACACAGTCTCTACACTGCATAAACAGAACAGAACAGCACACTCCATTCGGGTATATTTTGATGCCCAAGTCAAAAAATCAACTACAGCACAGCAGAAGTGATAGCATTTAAAGGGAATATATGCCTACAGGAATTGCTGACTTGCAAATCAGTGGTCGGGGCAAGAAAGTATCACTGAAGGTTGAAGCCCAGGCTGTTCCACATATATACACAGCTATCAAACTGGTTATTAGGATTGCACACTCCTTTCAAATATGCAGATTTGCTTAATATTTTATTTAATAAACTCTGCTGCCCGCATCCTAATTCGCACCAAGTCCCGTTCACCTATCACCCCTGTGCTTTCTAACTTACGTTGGCTCCCAGTCCACCAGCACCTCAATATTAAAATTCTCATCCTAATGTTCAAATCCCTCGACGACCTCGCCCCTCCCTATCTCTGTAACCTCCTCCAGCCCTACAACCCTCTAAGAACTCTGCTTTCCTCTAACTCCGGCCTCTTGCGCATCCCCCACTTCCTTCGCCCCACCATTGGCGGCCTTGCCTTCAGGCATTTAGGTCCTAAGCTCTGGAATTCCCTCCCTAAACCTCTCTGCTTCTCCACCTCTCTCTCCTCCTTTAAGACGATCCTTAAAACCTACTTCTTTGACCAAGCTTTTGGTCACCTGTCCTAATGTTTCCTTCTTTGGATCGGTGTCAATTTTTGTCTGATTATGCTCCTGTGAAGCGCCTTAGGACATTTCACTATGTTAAAGACGCTATATAAATGCAAGTTGTTGTTATATACTGAGGTATACCAGGGCTTTAATTCAGAACTACCATCCAGCAGCTCTCTCAAAAGCTTTCATTATGTGTAAAGCTTTCAAAAGTGCCATGTGGTTTCTACCCTGACATAATAACCAAGATCACAACATTGCCAACAGTGAGATTTTATTAGAACAACAGTGAAGCAAATTACAAACCCATTGGAATTGATAAAAGCCGTATGTTTGTATACCGAGATACAAAAACAAGTTCCTTCTTTCCCACACAGGATCAACGACAGTTACTGAAAATAAAAGTGATACGCGACAGGTCTGAATTGTTCACATCCACAAGTGCCCCGTTAATATTGTCAGAATTACTTCTATTTGGAAACATCCTGTTTACACTGCACGATGGAACTTGGAGAACTGACAGGAACTGAAGCCAGATGTGAGCTCAGCCCATCCATGCCTTGAAGAAGTGGCAGCCAACAATGTCCAGTTATCACAGCGGCCCTTTATTGCTGCCAGTGTCAGTGTGAAGGACCATTACTAGACGTGCATCATGATTGGCTGATTTATGGTCAATCCTGCTGTCAAAATTCTATTTAGCAAAATCACATTTGCCGAAATTTTGATTGTCTGCTAAAAAGAAAAGGAAGATGTAGCTCTCTCTACCTTACACAAACTTTTGAAAAATGCCAAACCTAATGAGATTTTCAGTAATCAATTCTCACCTTATTACTGAGATGTGCATCTGACTGAGACCATTAGTGATTCAAATTCAAAGATATTCACTGACCAGAGTTGTTAATGGAGATCTCATCAGTGTTTACTCTGTCCTATAGATCACCCAAATTTAGCCAATTAACATGTTCCAATGATATAAGTGCTATAATATATTGAGGATTTATCAGGATTCATCAGTTAAGGTTGCTTCACCACCAAGAAGCAAGTGAGCAAAGGCAGGACTGTCAACTCTAACTCATTTGGACTGAAGCTCATTTGATTAAAAATGTGACCTATTTTCATGAATTTCGTTCCTAAAAATAAACGCAGCTCCATATATTTAAACAGGTTTACAATCTGCCTCGTTCTTTTTATAATCACTGGTAGATCTTTCACGGCATTGCTCAGAGTCAGTTGGAGAATTCATTGTTTTATAACAGTAGGTGTGCTTATGCCATTTAGGGCATAACATCAGGGAACATGCTCAGATTGCACAATCTGCATTCAGCTAACAGAGTCACAGCTCTGAGCAAAACTATCAAGTCCAAGCCCAGGCTTGTGGTAGGCACTGAGGCCGTTAAATAAAAACTTCTAGCCATTAAAAGACATAAGACAATTCAATGTTATTTATGAAATATGTAATTTTTCATTTAAAAAATTTTTTGTTCAAAATCTTATTTTGGATATTAGAAATTTTAGTTACTCAGAAAAAATGATTGCCAGTTTTTTTTTCAGCAATTGTTTTGTGATTTGTGGAGAAAAGATAATACTGCACATTTAGTTGCTATAACCTCTAATTACATTGTGACAGGTGATAGTTGACAATGTATAGCAAAATTGGACATAGGAAATTATATTAAAAGAATTTCACACACATGTGAGAACAAATATCATGACAACAGGAACTAAGGTAGAGGACAGGAATGCACACGATACAAGAAGATTTTTATGGTAATATAGTATAGCATGTACTTCCAATCTATTAAACCTTACTTTCTGTTGTCACATTTTGTTATAGTTTTGTGTCAGCTTTTTCCATTATAAATTCCTACATCTACATTTATATAAAAACAACTTATATAAACTCATGAAAGGTCATCGGCCTGAAACATTAACTCAGTTTCTCTCCCCATGGACGCTGCCTGACTTATTGAGTGTTTCCAACATTTTCTGTTTTTATATTATAAACTGCAGTTAGATAATTTGGCCATTGGTTCCCACAAAGTACTCAAAATGCTTTCTGACTTTTTTTTCATCCACCATTTATTTTCTCAGTAACTGAAATTTCTAATGTACAAAATAAGGGCTTAAACAAAATAAAAAATGAAAAAAAAATTTCATAATAACATGGTTAAATGTATTTATTGAATTTGTGTCTTGTCAAACCATATTTAAAGTTTTTACTCAGAGACTTCAACCTTCCCCAAAAGCCTTGTTATTTTAGTTCCGAATTGTGACATAGTGTGCTGAATTTGACTGATCCAGTCCGACAATGGTCATTGTATTTAATTTATAAGGATGCATCAGTACCATTCAGACAGTTGCACTGATGGAAAAATTTCCTTCAATTTTAACAATTTTTGCTCAATTTTTGTTTTTCAAAATTATTTGAAGAAAAGCTAGAGGTCAAATTTCAAAATCTTTTTTCAGATAAAGTTTATATTGAGTGTGTTTCTTTAAGTTAGAAAGGCTATGTATGGTGTGTGTTTGTGTGTGAGCGAGAAAATGAGACGAAAAATGACTATGTACTGATTACATATCTCTTATAGCATTTGTTTTGTGTTCTACAAACACAAGTGCATTATTGTAAACAATTTTACAACACCAAGTTATAGTCCAGCAATTTTATTTTAAATTCACAAGCTTTCGGAGATTTTCTCCTTCCTCAGGCAAATGTTTCAAGATCTCCTTGAAGCCTACGCATTTATACATATTGAACAATAATAAATGGTGTTTACAGACTGCCTCTGCAACTGCCCGTTGCCAAGGCAATCACCGTGTTCAGACAGAGAGGTGTTACCTGCAGAACCTCCGAATACACATTCAATAAAAAAACAAACAGGGAAAAAAAAAACAGAGAAAAAAAAACACAGAGAGAGGCAGAAACATCCGGAAGGCAGAGAGAGCCAGCAAATGACCCATTATATTAAAAACAGATAACATTTGTGCTGAGAAGGTATATATTTTTTAAAACATCATGTGAATTTTGAAGCCAACTCATTATTTCCCCTGTGTTTTGTTTGAAAAAGTAATTGTTAATTAATTATATCTGTGAGATACCCCACCATACTGTTCACTTCCCACCTGAAAAGAAAGAAAAGTAGAAAAAGACGAGGGAGGAGCAGTAGAGGACAGAAAAAGCTACAACGAAACATAGTTAGGGAAAGAGATATAGTCAGAAGGTAAAGAGGAGAAAGGGAGACAAACAGCAACACAAAGACAACAGTTAAGAGAGGCAGTTAAAAGAGAGAGCATATTCTCCAGGTTACCATATGCAACACCAGGCGGAGATGGACTGGTAATAATGTGAAATCAAAGTATTATATTAATAAAAGAACAGAATGGAATGACTTTAAAATGGAGACTGAATTACAACCGTTTACCTCCTACCTTCTAACACCATTTTACCTGAAGACTACGGTCTTGATTCCCTGTGTATAGATCGACTAGTATATATAAATCAATCTCACTCCTAACATTCCTTCAATGTTGACACCTCTTCAGTGCTAACATCTCTGCAAAGCATCTTCAGCCAACCTTCCTGGACTGAATATGAAACCAAATGTCTTAGTTGAACTGAATGTACTGTAAATCATTGAGTATGATTATGCTGTATTAAAATTAGGTCTGATTTTAGTAGTTCGAGAAACCAGAACCATGTCATTTTAAAACTTTCAGCCCTCCAAGTTGGAATGGTTCAGTTATTTATTTCACTCCTATTTGCTCTGCTCATCACTTTTCACACTTGCAATTTCCTATTCAAAACGCCTCCACGTCAACAGCAGGACACAGAGAGTAGAGAAAATGTGCAACCCTGTGGGAGGGGAACTGACACACTGACAAACCCTAGTGAAGGAAAATGTATATTAATGGCCCGTAACACCACAATAGAAAGAAGTAAGTTTATAGCATTACAGTTTGAGATTCCTTTGAAAATCAAGCATGACAAGAGTAATCCCTGCAGTTTCTGTTTTAAAACATGGGTCATAAATATACGATAGTCACTAATAAATCCATTAAGGAATTCAGGAGAAACCTCTTTACCCAGAGAGTGGTGAGAATGTGGAACTCGCTACCACAAAGAGTAGTTGAGGCGAATAGCACAGATGCATTTAAGGGGAAACTAGATAAGTACATGAGGGAGAAAGGAAGGGTATGCTGATAGAGTGAAATGAAGTAGGGTTGAAGGAGGCTCGTGTGGAGCATAAATACCAGCATAGACCAGTTGGGCCGAATGGCCTTATTCTGCGCTTTAAATTCTGTGTAATTCTATGTAAAACTATGAATCTTTATGATTTTTTTCCTGCATTTCACTCTGCTCTACCTTGCATGGCATAATCCATGTTAGATTAGGAAATGTTTAGCTTAATTATCCCACCCCCTTGCATATAACCAAGCATTTTGGTACTAGCACGGAGTAAATCTAACAAGTACCCGTAATAAATGTAATGGACCTTTGCCAGTCCACAGAATTTATAATAGGTCAGGTGGGTGGGAGAAGGTTTCCTCCAATTGCTATTGTTCCTGAAATATCAAATCCACACCAGAATTTTTATAGACTGAAGTAACCAAAGTATTTATTTACAATTACATGTAAAAGATAAAGCTTTACAAGTTAAGTAATGCTAAAATAGCACAATAATTGTCTGTAGATGCAATGAGCAATGCCCACATGGGGTTAATTAGTAATTTGAATAATGTCTCCAGTAGTTCTGAGAAAGTCCTTTGAAAACAACACGGTCTCTATTGGCAAATCCTGCCTGACTTTGTCTTCTCAGACTCCTTGCAGTCTCCCTGCTGAATGGAATTTGTAAACAATTTTACAACACCAAGTTATAGTCCAGCAATTTTATTTTAAATTCACAAGCTTTCGGAGGCTTCCTCCTTCCTCAGGTGAACGAAATGAAATCATTTCGTTCACCTGAGGAAGGAGGAAGCCTCCGAAAGCTTGTGAATTTAAAATAAAATTGCTGGACTATAACTTGGTGTTGTAAAATTGTTTACAATTGTCAACCCCAGTCCATCACCGGCATCTCCACATCATGGAATTTGAACCATGGTGCACATAATGCTAGTTTTACATTGTAGAATCCATCTTTCTGACACAATCTCAGAATTTAGAATGAACTGGAAAGTTGCAGCAAAAGGCCAGTTTTTCAACTTTTAAGCATCCTTTTGATGTGAGTTGGCCGGTTAACATAACAAGACTAACAAAGGAGACTGCTTGAAGAGGAGTGTCCTGAACAGACAAATGCTCTCTAATGAGATGCAACACCATTACAAAGACCAGTGTTTAACAACTGCCATTAATATCCGGTTGCAAAACCAGTTCCTTCATATGATACAATCGGCAGGAACACACATTTGTGTCTGCATGACTTGCTCACAGTGCCTCTTTCTGGATATGCACAACAGATAAGCCATTCCTCATTTAGAAAACAGAACGATACTGCTGGTTCCACATGTGTAGGCCATTGGACCTTAAAATCAACAAGCCCACCTTCTCCAACAACAAATAAGAGCTTCTGTTTAGGTCCCAAGACAAGCTTCTTGGATTTTCAGTGGCCACGAGGAATTTTTAATATTGGTCACAGTGCTTTTATCTGTGGCACAAGAGTTTGAATCAAAGCTACAGAGATGCAGGAAGGAAAGCCCTCTCTTTGTAACGTCTGTTAAAAATGTATGAGGTGAAATGACTTCCAATGAAATCCAGTTCCCTATGGACATGAGTTCACAGCACAGCATTGCCAATAATGTGACACTAACTAAGCAATGTTGTTCAGACGGGCCGTCAGGATAAATGATGTGGATGATGAAAATGCCGCTTTGGTGCAGAAGAGTGTTTTCTCCTGGGATTGAGGGGGGGGGGGGTTGTTTGTTAGAGCAGTGCAGTTCTTGTATCTCATTTTGACCCATGACATATCTGACATGTGAGTGATGCTATCACAAAGAGGTTAAAGTTCATATTTATTTTCCTGCCTGCACCTAATCAGCATGCACAAAAATAAATAAGTATTTACCAATTCCCTCAGGGCAATGCAGAAATCTAACTACTGTGAAAGGATCATCTGTAATTGTCTTAACTTCCTTAAGAATATGAGGAGTGGAACAAGAACATTGAGGATCTGTGTATTTGTGTGTGTGTATGTGCTTGTGTGAGCTTGTTTTTCAACTGTACATTTTCAGGAGCATTAAACAAAAGAACACTCTCTGCATGCTTGAAAAAAATGCGGGGCTCTGAGAAACTGACGCGATGTCCTGGGGCTATGATGCCTGGCCTCCAACAACCACTGCCACCTTTGTGTCAGGTATGACTCCAGCCACTGAAGGTTTTCGTTTGACTCATTACCACCCCTCCACCCCCCAACCCCACCAACTCTCTCCGACCCCTTACAGATGGGGCTTCTTGGTGCCATACTCTGTTGAATGCTACTTTGATATTGAGGGCAACTACGCTCACCTCTCCTTGGGCATTCAGATCTTGCATCCATGCCTGAATCAGAGCTGTGATGAGGCCTGAAGCAGAGAGGTTCTGACAGAACCTGAAATGAGCATCAGTGAGCAGGTTATTGGTTAGTAGGTATCGCTTGATGACACTATTGAAGACTCCTTCCATAACTTCACTTTGATTGGGAATAGCCTAATAGGGTGGTAATTGGTAAGGTTAGATTTTGTTTTTTTGTGGATAAGACATGCCTGTGTAATATTCCACATTATCAGGTAGGTGTCAATGTCATAGGTGTACTGGAATAGCTTGGCTAGGGGAGCAGCAAGATTGGTACATACATCGTCAACACTACAGCCAGGATGTTGTCAGGGCCCATACATAGGGCTCGATTTTTGCACCCACGAGCGGGTGTGTTCGTGGCGGGGGGGGGGGGCTGTGAAAATCCGGGATTCCCGGGACGGGTCCGGAGCCCGGCTCCAACCCGCCCATTTCCGGGTTCCCCAGTGACGCGCTGACATGCGCGCGCAGCCCCTGCATGTGGGACTCCCGCCGGCAATTAAAGCCAGCAGGGTACCACTTAAAGTACTTGAACAGGTACTTCAGGTTGTTTACAGACCTGATTGACCTGATATTTTAGGAGGGATCGGATTTTGCAATTAACTGAGACTCTTTCCCATACTGGGGGAAACATTCCCAGTTCAAATGGACGTGTTGCAACCACCAGCCTGTGGCAGCTGCAAAGGTCCATTTGATAGGTGGGGGGGGGAGACCCTCACTAATTGCAGGAGGCCACTCTGTCACTTTGGACAAAGTTTGGCCTCCACCACCCTCCTCCTAACAATCAAATGCATAAACTTGCACACTTACCCCGGTGTCCAGACACATTTACCTACCTTGCGGACCCCCTCAAATGTACATCTTCCGAATAGGGGCCGCCGAAGCTGCAGTCATGACCTTCTCGGAGGGCGAACAGCATCACCAGCCTCGCCGGCCACGCCGTCCACCTCTGACACGTGGAGCTCCACAACACAGTGCTGTGACACTTCCACCTGCACAGCAGGAGGGAGGGCAACCGCAGAGAGAGATGCTTCGCAGAGGGCACTACCCTCGCCACAGGGTCTACAGACCGAGGCTCAGCTTCCGTGGACATGTAGTCGTGGACATCTGCAGCCTCCTTCATGCCGAGCTGCTCCTGGCTGGCCTGAGCACTATCTTCTTACCTGTCGCTGTCAAAGTCACCACTGCCCTCAACAATTTCTCCCCAGGGTGCCACCGGGGACATCGCCGACGTCTCTCAGTCGTCTGCACAAAAGAGCCCTGCAAATACACCTACACCACTCTGCAGTGACACAATGGGTGGCATGAGTTGTGGGTCTTCATAGTGATCCTCAGGAAAGGGCATTATTGCACAAACCAGACAAGATTCGCAAAGACGTGGCAGTAGTGGTGCCAATATAATATGTTATGTGAGTTGATCAGAAATCAAATATAGGTAAACACCATGACAAACCCTCAAACACCCTTCATGCTCACGTCACGTTTGCCTTACGCTGCCTACTGCACATATGTGATGCATGCCCTGTGGCTGCAGCACAGGTAGTGGCAGGTTGAGTGAGGCTGACCGTGAAAGAGATGCATGAGAGGGTGAGTATGAGATAGAGCCATGAGATTGTATGAGGATTGGGTTGAGTGGTAGTGGCGGGATGAGTACTGGCAAGGTGAGTAAGTGCAGGTAAGATGAGGATGAGCTTTGATTGGGTGTGTGGGGTGATGTGATAGAGTCGTGTTGGCAGTGCAGAAGGAGATGTGGGGTGGGGGCGGTGATGTGGCAGACGGAGTGTAGGGGAATGAGTAAGTGTACTCACTTCGGCTGACCTACTTAGGTCATTGAAGTGCCTCCTGCACTGTATGCAGATGCGCGATATGTTGGTGGTGCAGGTGACCTCCTCTGCCACCTCGAGCCAGGCCTTCTTGGTGGCAGAGGCAGGCCGCTACCTCCCGCCCACCGGGGGGGAGATCTCTGTCCTCCCACTCCTCCTTACTCCATCCAATGATACCTGGAGTGAGGCATCATTAAACCTGGGAGCAGCTTTCCCCCTGGGCTGCTCCATGCTGTACCTTTTCCTATTTTCTGCAGCATCAGTCAGTGGAGGTCTGCCCCTTTAAATAGGGCTGCTCCAGCTGACAGACCTTGCTGCGCATGCGCAGTCCGCCCACCGCGCAGCTTACCAGTGGGAAACCCGGAAGCACAGGTAAGTGGCTCCAATTATCCTGTAATTGCGTGCGGAGCAGACTGATTTCACCAGGCGCATTACCCACGCACCCAATCGATCCCCCGCTACGAACCTGCCGCCATGCTAATATCAGGCCCATAGTCTTTGCTGTGTCTATTGCACCCAACCAATTCTTCATGTCATGTGGAGTGAACTGAATTTGCTTGGCACAGGAATAAATGAGGGTGGGGACTTTGGGAGGAGGTTGGGTATGATCATCCACTCAGCACTTTTGGCTGAAGATGCTTGCCAACATTTGGGCCTTGCCTCTTGCCCTCATGCTGGACTCTTGCCATGGTTGAGGATGGGGATATTCATGGAGCCTCCTCCTCCTGTTAGTTACCTGGTTGTCCATCACCATTCTGGGCGTCTTAGAGCTACAGAGCTTTGCCCTGATGCGCTGGTTGTAGAACTGCTTAGCTCTGACTATAGCCTGCTTGTTATGGTGTTTAGCTTGCAGATGACCCAGTGCGGTCACTTCACTCAACTGATACCTCATTCTAAGGTATGCCTATTGCTTCTCCTGCCATGCCCTTCTACACCTTGCATTGACCTAGGGTTGGTTTCCTGCCTTATAGCGATCAAGGAGTGAGAGATGTGCTGGACCATTAGGTTATAGATTGTGGTGCTATACAATTCTGCTACTACTCATAAACCACAGCACCTCACGGATGCCTGTGTTTGCTCTGCTAGATCTGTTCTTAATCTCTCTCTTAGCACAGTGATAGTGCCACTCTACAAGATGGCGGGTGTTCTTACAATGGAGACAAGACTTTATCTTCACAAGGACCATGTGTGGGTCATTTCTACCAATGTCAGCCTTGAATATCAGCCTTGGCTCAGTGGTAGAACTCTGACAACTGAGTCAGAAGGTTGTGGGTTCTTCCCACTCCAGAGCACACAATCTAGGTTGACACTTCAGTGTAGTACTGATCGAGTGCTGCACTATCGGAGGTGCCGTCTTTTGGATGTGACATTAAACCGATGCCCCATCTGCCCTTTCAAGTGGACGTAAAAGATCCCAAGGCGCTATTCGAAGAAGAGCAGGGGAATTCTCCTGGAATATTTCATTACTGTTTGTGGAAGCTTGCTGTGCGCAAATTGACTGCCGCATTTCCTACATTACAACAGTGACTACACTTCAGAAGTATTTAATTGATCATGTAAAGTGCTTTAGGACATCCTGAGGTCATGAAAGACGCTATATAAATGCAAGCCTTGCTTTCTAATGCTATCGTGGATCGATGTGTCTGCGGCAGTTAGATTGGTGAGCACAAGGTCTGCACCTAACCACGTTGCACCTAACCTCAGGGAGCTTGATGCTGACACTGGGTTGCCCAAAATAAAAAAAAAGAGTTTCTTTCCATAACATTCTTCACTTGGATGAATATAAAATTCACAAAAAAAAATCATAAAGTAAAAGGAATAAAATTAACAGCCGCAGTTATGTAACAAAGCTGCAAAGAATTCTGGATGAACTTATCGGAAATATAGCCTCAGTAAACCAACAAAATGAGAGACCGCAGCTGTGAGAGGATCAACAATATTCACCATTCAGAAGCTTGAAGCTACAACAAAATGTTGCTGGAGAACATAGTACAATGCGGCACTGCAGGAAAAAAAATCCATGCTTGAAGCTTTCATAGCAGATTATATAAGTCATGCTCTCGCCCACTTACTGTAAATGTCTTGAATTGCCTCCTGTTTGCAGCAGCAGAAGCTAATGGTGGTCTTTTCCTTTTTGGCAAATGCAGCTTTGCTCACAAATGGTTCACGGATGCTGAACCTTTCAGTAAAATGCCAACTCCTGTAAATGGCACAGCAGCCACTGGTAAGATAGATGGTTCCTGCCTTGATGCCCTGAGGGTCAGGGATGGGGGCACTGCCCACGAGGGCTTGGGGAAACAATGGTGCTCATTACAACACGGTACCAAAGGCGAATGCTGATTCCAGCTGTTCTTTTAACCAGAAACTCCACTTATCGTTGCTTTAAGGCTTCACTGAAATGGAATTCGGTCTGTTCAATTTTTAGGTGGGATTTGCAATGTACTGCTGTCTATTTTTAAAACAAAAATTAGATACTTCTGCGCACGCAGTTTTGTTAACTGCTTCATTGCCTTGTCTTTTTTTAAAAATCATTTTTTGCAGCTCGACCGATGGAGTGAGAGGCAGAGCTGTGTGAATTTAATCCTTTGAGGGCTGCATAGAATTTCAGCATCACAAATGGATAAAGGGCCAGGCAAAATGGTGCGAAAGCTCCTTGAACGCGTGTTGCTTACTTTCGCAGCCTGCTTGTTTGCTGCGAAGTTCTGATTTTTCCTTCTGTTACTTTTCCCAATGTAAACATAACCTAGTTAACCCTCTGAGAAACTGCAAGGGCATTTGTGTAAAAGAAAAAATAAAACATTTTTTAAAAAAAGAAATTGCAAGGGTGCAATCTCGCAGTTTCAGGGAAAAAAAATCAAGAAGGTGGGCAACTTGCCAACTCCAGTGGTGCTAATGGGTTCTGAATCAAAGGGACCGAGCCGGAGTGTAACTCGTGATTAACAATTAAACGCGCCTCCTCTAATTGCTTTTCAGAACATAACCACCACTCAATCTAATGGAATCGTCGCACACTGGGACTAGGTCAAGTGTCGAGTAGTGAGACTGAGGTGGTGGGAAATTCAGAGGGAGGGTAACACTTGAGTGCTTGTCAGCAAAATGCCATCAGACAGGTGCAAGAGATAATGGGGTAGATCGTGTCTTTGTGTGATTGTGTAAAACAGGTATTAGCGAGCCAGCAGCCTGTTTTACATCTCTTCTGATTTTTATTTCCGTTGAAGTCAATAGAAATTACATTAATGCATTTAACTGACAGTGTGCTTGACACAGTTATTTGAATCCCATGCTTGCCAATAGAGCAGTGTTGGATGCTTGCATTGTGACATTGCACCATTTGGGTAAAATCAGTTAAATAGCCAGCTTTGGCTCAGTACTAGCACTCTAACCTCTAAGTCAGAAAGGCTGTAGGTTCAAGTCCCACTGCAGATACTTGAGCACATAATCTAGGCTGACAATTCAGTGCAGTACTGAGGGAGTGCTGCCATATTTTGGATGAGATATTAAGTTGAAGCATTATCTGCCCTCTCAGGTGGATATAAAAGATCCAATGGCACTTTACAAAGAACAGCAGTGGAGTTCTCCCCGTGTCCTGGCCAATATTTATCCCTCAACTAACATCACTAAAAAAGAACTGTTATCTGATCATTTATCGCATTGCTGTTTGTGGGACCTTGCTGGGTGCAAATTAGCTGCTGCTTTTCCTACATTACAACAGTGACTACACTTCACAAAATACATTATTGGCTGTAAAACGCTTTGGGATGTCCTGAGGTCATAAAAGGCGCTATATAAGTGGAAGTTATTTCTTTTTCTTTACTCAGATTGGCTGAGATATGTAAACCAGTCAAGTTTTGCATTTGTGATTTATCAAAATTGCTCGATATAATTGTTGGCTCACAATATATACTGTTATTTTATGGACATTAACTGTGGGTTATTGCTCAATAAAGTTGCATTTATTGTTTTACAACCATTAGCCCTTCAGTGTGGATATTGCCATATATCAATCACATGGAGCAAAGTGCTTTTTTATATTTGCCAGGAACACTCATTGACAGAAAAAACACACTAACCCGAAACAGAACAGAATTATGCCAGTTATCTCCACGGCACACATATTATTTTAAAGAAAAGACACACCGGAGGCCATTTTCACCTTCACCACCTGATCGATAATCCAACTGATCGGTTCGATCACCCATTGTAGAACCTGCCCGATTTTCGTCCTGTTGACTTCAATAGGATAAGTACCAAGTGGGCGATCTGCTCCACCAGGTCACCGCCCATCCGGTAATGGTAAAAATTACCCCCATGGTTGATGAGGTTGGTGAATCAATGAGAGGACAGTCTTGTGATTGCTCCCATTATGTCGTAGTGCTATCCAGTAATCTCTATGTTATTCACTGCAGCCTATTATCCTGTACTTGTACCATAACATTACTGCCTGCTTTGGGACCAAAGGATACTAAGGTGGGCAACATTCTTCAACAACAGTCTGATTCAAACCACAACATTGAGCATTCTGTGCAACACTTTGTCTCCATGGAAGCAAGCAATACTAGAAATGTGTTTTAAATCATCAGTATAATTTTTGCATTACTGTTGTGGCAGAAATAGAATATGCTGAACTCCAAAAATATTCAGTGCAATGCAGCCATTACAAAACTGGACTTCACTTGTTACAGGTTCGGTATTTGTGTCAGTCACTGAATGATATTCAGTGGTCCACCAGTCCATATCCACTATGCAACCATACTATAAATACTGACCATTTCTTTAATCACATCCCAATACACCAAACCATTTCCTATTTGCATTCATTCAATAGAGTCCCAATGTACCAAAGTCACTTCCCATTCACATCTATTCTACAGAATCCCGATATATCAAGTCACTTCTCATTCCCTCCCATTATATAGAATTTCCAATGGTCTCAAACATTTGCCATTCATTCCCATTGTATAGAATTTCTAATTTTAGCATCACATTGAACTGAAGAATGCTCGTTCAAATACAATGTGAGTCTGACACTGTAGAATAAATTCAGTGATCCTGCAGTCCCGATGAGGGGAGTATGGGTCAAAGACAGTGCCATACTACTGTAGCACCCATTCACCAACCTATACTCTCTTCAAGCACATCTTCCCACAAGGAGGGTGGTATCAGTGAAGTTACTGATATATTTTTAAGGTTCAGTGCAGTAAATACAGTAAATCAATTGACAAGTGTCACCTGAAGACTACAGCACATTTTCGAAGTGTAATCACCTCTGGGTAAAATGTGTTTTTGCAAACAAACAAAAAAATTTGCTGCTGTCGTTTAAATTGAATTGAAGAATGATTAAATGGGCCGTGGTGAAGATTTCCAGTTGTCAATTTTATCTGCAATTTGTGTAAATGTTGATCAAGCAGTAGTTTATTGGCAAACTGGCTATGTGCTCATCAAGATTTAACCGTGTAACTTATTGAATATTTGGAGAGCAAAATATTTATAACACTGGCAGATTTGCCCTGATGGTCAATAATTTTGAGGAATTACTCTTGAGGCTATATTGCAACACTTGATTGATCTACATGAGGAGACTAGCGGATTTTTACAACCTCTTGTGCACTAGCCCAGTTTTCTGAGCAAACAATAATTTGTGTGATTCTCTAATGCCTGATACCTCATTGATGGCCAGCTGCTCTCCACCTCCTCCTTGGTGTCCGTATCGGTGATTTCCACTCCGATAGTCCTCGTACAAATCCTCCTCACTTCCAGCTTCATCAGCAAAGGCAGTCTTATCTGGTGCCCCATCATTAATGACTACAGTGTGAATAAAAACAAGACAACTTGTATTCAGTGCACAGCAATCAACAAACAACAACTTACACTTATACAGTGCCTTTAACATAGTAAAACATCCCAAGGCGCTTCACAAGAGAGTTATCAGACAAATATTTGACACCGAGCCAACGGAGGAGACATTAGGACAGGTGATCAAATGCTTGGTGAAAGAAGTAGGTTTTAAACTGAGTCTTAAAGGAGACGAGACAGAGGTGGAGAGGTTTTGGGAGAAATTCCAGTGCTTAGGGCCTAGACTGCTGAAGGCACGGTCGCCAATGGTGGGGTGAAAGAAGTGGGGGATGCACAATAGGCCAGAGTTGGAGGAATGTAGAGTTCTCAGAGGAATATAGGGCCACAGGAGGTTATGCGCAGCATATTTAGAAAAGAATATTCTTGTGGCCACTGTATGTAACACTTTGTAGTCAACTTCTTGGTGTTTTGTGAGCTACACAATGACTGCTCTTCTCACAAGACAACTGTGATCATGAGGGCTAGTTACATGATTGGTAGTTGACTGTCAAATTGATAAAAGCATTTGAACCAAACATACCAGACTTCCATCACCTCAAACAAGGCAAATGATGGGCTGCGGACGATGCCAGTGGCAGAGACTCCCTGATCCGGAAGTTCTCACTACTAGCCTTAGATGAGGATCCTGTGTAATGGTGGCAGTGGTATGCTGAGAAAGACGAGGCACACTGGCCTCTGTTAGGATGTACACAGGTCCCATCAGTGCGTTCCAGGCTTGGCACATAGCCTGAACCCTTGTTTTAAGCCAATAGGAGGGGTGTCTGGTTCAGGAGTAGGGTGCTTGGGCAACTCCTACGCCCACCCCAACTATGCTTGGCCGTCCCAATTTCCAAGGTAGTTGGGGTGGGTAGGCACCAAAGTTGTGCCCAACTACCTCATGCAAATGAGGTACCCTCCCAATGACTCCGCAAACTCCAGCAGAGATTGGCATTGGAGGGCGCAACCATCGGGATCACAGCCTGTGGACTTTCAGGGCCTATTTGTCCACATTCATTCTTAAAATGTGTTTCTGACAGTCCAGTGAGAAGGAAGTAGTACTGCCTTTTGGTGATAAATCAGAGAAGAACAGCTAACTTGTAGTGTGTGCTCTGTCTCTCTAAACCGTGGCAGTCCGGGGAGGGACTGAGCATAGGCAGCACCTTGGTGGTGCCTGATGCACCAGATCTGTATTATACATATCAAAATGAGGATAATCACTTGTTGGATCTAAGACTGTAAAAGAGTTAGCTCCAGTTCTCAGGAATCCTGCATTGAACTGAGGCACTTAAAGTGCAGAAAAAGTTACTGTAGCCATGATATTCAGTCCTTTTGCATACTTTGAAATAACGATACACTTGGTGCTATATATACAAACAAGATCTGGAGGCACAGCATCAACACAGTGTAAATATTTATTTTCATTATACTGACAAAACATTTAATTTGGACACCCTTTGATCCCTTTACAGCATCAAATTAGACTTTCAACAGTCTGTTGGTCACTTCTGTTTGTGTAACATAGCATTACAATTTAGACTTCTGTTGGAATTTCAGAACCCTTCAAGCTGAATTTGACTGCAAATTAACTTGAACACTTTTGTTTTGCAGATTGACCAAATCTGTTGCAGGAACATTATACTGTTAAAAAAAACACTTTCTGAGGTAGATGGTAGATGATTAACTAATACAATTTTGTTATTGCTTGAGTACATACTTCAACAGCAGTGCTTTCTTAATAAGGTTTCTATAGCTGTGGCATCTGTCCAAAGGTAGTCAACTATTACATTCTTTGACTTCTGGGAGCCATATTGTGAAACACATGTCGGTCTCTAAGGAGCTCATAGCAGCAAAACAAAAACAAGAAAAGATACTGGAAATGTGCAGCATCTGTGAAGAGAATATTGGTTCTGTTAAAGGGTTGTACCCGAAATACTAACCTGTCTTTATTCTCTATTGACACTTACGGGTAGATTTTTGTCTTTAAGCACTAAGCACTACCCCTGGCGGGGAAGGTCACACGTTCCTCATAGAGCCCGCGGGATTTTCCTTCCACTAATTTCAATGGAAGGAAAATCAGGTGGATTCTGTTACCAGCCTGCGATCGTTCCCGCCAGATTTTCTTTTCTGCAGTCCTCCCGGCCGACTCTTAACGCCCAGGCGGTGAAGATGAAAAACGACCCCGAGTGTTTCCGGCATTTTCTATTTTTGTTTCAGCTTTCCAGCATTTACAGTTCCTTTTCTCTTTTTATTTGTCCAGCAAAATGATAAGTCGTCGCCCTGGTCTTTGCTCAGCTGTCATCGCACAAAGGAAATGGAAATTCTAAACCACGGCAGTGATACTAGCAGCATGGCTTCATGGTTTGAGTGACCTGTTATCTCGTGACTTGAGACCTAATTGTGTATTTTTTTTAATGACATTTTAAACATTTTCTTTTAGAAAACAAAAGAATATATTTTCTAGAGTCAGTGTGCGGTTTTTGTCACAAGGCACTTGGAGGAGAGTAGAGAGGAAAACTGGAGTTGCGCATATGCTAGGACCGATGCACTGTTTGAGGGTCAGGATGATACAGTACCTGGGGTTCAGCAGACCAGTAGTGGTCAAGGCAGATACCTAGGGCTCTATCTACATCGTAAAGGGTCTTGCGAGACTGAGCTGCTGCCCATTGTGTGATGCTGGCAGAAGGTTCCTATCTTATGGTCTACTTGGGGCTGGCCTGGGTATATGCATGAAAGATGTGGGTGAACCATCATGGGATATGTGCCAGTTAGAACGAGTAACATACAGATTCCCTCTGTAACTTGGGATGTAATCCGTACTTGGGAGCCCTTTCCTGAAAGCCCACGTGACCCAGATATATCCCATACACCCACACTAATCATTTCTAAAGCTACACTTGCTGGAAGGAAGTTAATCTACTGACCAAATTACCCATTGGAAGTCAATCTGCAGAAACTAATATTCTGTACCTAGCCATTGCTTATTTGAAAATGTTTTTACGTTTGAGTGTGCAGCTTTTAAATAATTGTTTTAAAAAAACTTCCTTTATCCAATTAATTTATAAGTGGCTCTTAAAGTCACAATTCCAAGAATATATACAGAAACAAGGACTTTTTTCCTCATCTTTTTGCTTAGGTAAAAATATATAACCTAAATAAGTCCTATCAACATCTTGTAGTCTTCGTACAAAGATGTACCAAGCCTTCTGTTTACAGACTTCTGTGAAACCCAGTACAAATATTTGGTCACCTAGGCTACAATGAGGTATGTAAATGTGTACTGGAAAATATATACACAATAAAAAAAATTCCAAAGTGTTGTGTTAATGTGTATAAATTGACTTATTATAAGCAATGTTGTTTTGCCAATTTTCTTATTTACGATAACCAAAATAAATTTTGAAGTTGTACTAATAAAACTTAGAGAGGACAAAACCCCTGGTCCGAATGGATTGCATCCATGCATAATAAAAGAGGTTAGGGAAGAGATAGCAGAGGCACTATTACATATATATAAAAATTTATTAGAAAAGGGAATAGTGCCAGAGGACTGACGGACAGATAATGTGATTCCTATTTTTAAAAAGGGAGATGGAACAAGTCCAGGGAACCAAAGACCAATTAGCTTAATGTTGGTGCTAGCAATGATAATGGAATCTTTACTCAAAGATGTAATAGAAAAACATGTAGAAAATGAAAATATATTGAAGAATAGTCAGCACGGATTTCAGAAGGGAAGGTCATGCTTGACCAACCTTATTGAATTCTTTGAAGAAGTAACACAAAAAGTAGACAATGGTAATGTAGTAGATGTAATATATTGAATTTTCAAAAGGCCTTCAATAAGATATCGCATTGTAGACTCATAACTAAGATCAGAGCATGTGAAGTCAGGGGACAAGTAGCAGAATGGATAGCAAGCTAGCTACTAAGCAGAAATAGAGAGTAAGGGTTAAGGGTAGCTATTCAGATTGGCAAAAGGTGGGAAGTGGTGTTCCACAGGGATCAGTGCTGGGACCACTGTTGTTCACCATTTATATTAACGATTTGGACTCAGGAATCGGAAGTACAATTTCAAAATTTGAGGATGACACCAAATTGGGGGGTGTAGTTAATACAAAGGAAGAATGCAACAAAATACAAGAAGACATTAATAAACATGCAGAATGGGTGTGTAATTGGCAAATTAATTTCAATATAGATAAGTGTGAGGTGGTGCATTTTGATAGGAAGGAAAAGAAGGCCACATACTGCTTGGATAATAAGAGTCTAAATGGGATAGAGAAGTAAAGGGATCTAAGTGCACAGATACATAAATCACCAAAAGTAGCTATGCAGGTTAATAAGGCAAAAAAAAAGGCAAACGAAGCAATGGGGTTCACTTCTAGAGAAATAGAATTGAAAAGCAGAGAAGTTATGTTAAACTTGTATAGAACCTTGGTTAGACCACACTTGGGAGTACTGTGCACAGTTCTGGTCTCCATATTATGAAAAGGAGATAGAGGCACTGGAGAAGGTGCAAAAAAGATTCACAAGGATGTTACCAGAACTGAGAGGATATACTCAACAGGGAAGGCTAAACAGGCTAGGGCTTTTTTCTCTAGAAAAGGGAAGCATAGGGGTGACCTGATAGAGGTCTTTAAGATCAAGAAAGGGTTTGATAGGGTAGACGCAGAGAAGTTGTTTCCGCTTGTGGGGGAGTCCAAAACCAGAGGTCATAAATATAAGATAATTACTAATAAATCCAATAGGGAATTCATGAGAAACTTCTTTACCCAAAAAGTGGTTAGAATCTGGAACCCGCTTCCACAAGGAGTAGTTGTAGCAAATAGCATTGATGCATTTAAGGGGAAGCTAGATAAGCACAGAAGTGACAAAGGAATTGAAGGATATGTTGATAGGGTTCGATGAAGAGGGGTGGGAGGAGGCTCATGCAGAGCATAAATGCCAGCATAGACCAGTTGGGCTGAATGGTCTGTTTCTGTGATGTGGATTCGATGTAACATCTTAGGTTATGAAACCAGGATCATCACTTAGCAATGTAAATCCCTACAGAACACACATTCAGAATGCCAGGCTGGATACTTTAAGCTGCTTACGAGTCCAAAAATTGCAAAAGGTTAAAAGGGGGACTTCTGAATATCACACGTAAAAACTCTTGCAAGGTTCAGCATTTGGGGCATTTGGGAGAGTGTCGCTGCAATTTTCTGTTGGTTGTAGTATGTATCTTTTGGTGTTCTCTGTAACCAGAAGTTGATTAGTTCAAAGTTAGGTTGTTAAAGGTTAGAGTCGGAAAGAATGTGGCAGCAGGAAAGAAGGGAAGTGCAGGTTTTGAGACTTTCTGTTATCAGGAGTGAATGGGGATAAGCCCGTTTTTTAACTGAGAAAGTCACATTGTTCACCTTCCTATACTCAATGCCAGATAGACTCACTTCCTCTTATGTTCTGCTTTACTGACTGACTATTACGGTCACTTATTTTAAAGAACTGAAGTAACAGACACAACCAGCACAGAAACCTCAGCATCAATTGGAAACATCAGACACCTATGGCAATAAAACACTTAAGGGTGTTGACTGATGTTATAACGCATGGGAATGAAATTGGAATAAATTTATAAACAGTATCTATTATGAACTGGTTGAGGGTGTTGTGGCTTTGAGCATATAACAAGATTTTTAATAAAATTTTCACAATTTATACAGGATTGTTTAGGACCTTTTTCATATATTAATGTTCAACTTAACTTGTATTTTCTCTGTCCAGTTTCATTATACAACACAGATTGCACTGGTGATGAGCCACACAGCCCAGCCCTGGTTTGGAAAATACAATTAATTTATCATTATCTAATGGACCATGTTTATCACCTTGACTCAGAAGTACAGGAAATGTGATAAGATGCTATCTAAATGCAATTATTCTTATAATATCTATCATATGGCAACTTTTTCCATTTTGAATACATGAGATTGTTTTGAAAATCCTTAATTGCTATCCAGTTTATACACTGGTGTATAAGGGAACGTATTGCAGAGTGAAAGGAACATTCTTGCTTTTTCCAACATGGTTTCCCTGGTTACTGCACAGTGAGCTTCCAGCTGCTCCGCATCACTGTCAAGGCCCAATGAATAGAAGTTCCCTCAAAATTTCTCTTTTTAATGATGAGATCAGTAGCTTACAGTGCTGTCCATGCACAGTGTAACAGCTAAACATTGGTCCGTGTCTGGCATGCATGAAAAAATTTTGTTTTTGGCTGACTGCTATTTTTTTTTTGATGATCAGCTTATTCACTTGACAAACATAAAACTTATATCACAATCATTAATCCTTCAGCTTCTGTGCAAACATGCAGAAATCTAGAGATATAGAGATACAGAGATATAGAGATATAAATCTTCTAAGACACAGAGATAAGTCAATACTGACTATTACCTCAGTGTTTGGATGAAGAGAAGAGATACTGTTGATTCCTTAAGGTAATGTAACAACATATTTGCTCTCAAAGTTCACCATAGTCTGTTTCTGTCATAGTTTCTCATAGCCTGATAAAACACCACAGGCCTGGAGTCACACTTTGTCCACAGAACTGTGCAAATTCCTAGCAAGCCTTTCATTCCAACAGTGCAAGTTTGTGGATGTCTACTACTTGAATAGAGATTACAGACCCTCACTTTGTCCCTCACCTCTATTGTTTCTGGTACTCTCGGGTGTGTATCTATAAAATCAGCTTCTCATAAGGGTATGAAAAATACCCTAGAAGTGTAAAATGATTTGCATTCCTTTACTTTCTGCTTTAAAGTTAACATTTGTTCAGTTATTATTTAATCTTAAAATGCCTCTGCCCTTTTATGGTCCATGTTATTGGTATATTTGACCAACAAAAGCATGCTTATCTCAGAAGTTCAAATAGTTGACTATGAATTGGCCCAAGCTGGTGAACATACTGTGGGAAACTAAAGTGTTAGCTTGGCTCAGTGGTAGTGCTCTGGCCTCTGTCAAGGTTGTGGGTTCAAGCCCCACTGCAGGACTCAAGCACATAATCTAGGCTGACACTCGAGTGAAGTACTGAGGGGTGGTGCTGCACGGTCAGAGGTGCCAGATGAGATGGGATGTTAAACTGAGGTTCCATCTGCCTGTTCAGATGGATGTAAAATGGCATGATTCAAAAAAGAGCAGAGAATTCTTCCAGTGTCCTGGCCAACATTTATCCCTCAACCAAGACAAATTAACTGGCTACTTATCTCACTTGCTGTTTGTGGGCCCTTGCTGTGTGCAAATGGGCTGCTGTGTTTGCCTGCACAGCATCAGTGACTACACTTCAAAAATAGTTCATTCGCTATGAATCTCTTTGGGACATCCTGAGGATACAACAGATATGATATAAATGCAAGTCCTTTCTGTGCACTCAAGTGGTTGTTTTAATTTTAATATCAAAAGGTACATGTGAAAATTGTGTTTCTGTGACACTGAGGTGCAGATTAACTATGATCTAATTCAATGGCGGAGCAGGCTCGAGGGGCTGAATGGCCTACTCCTGTTCCTATCTTCCTGTATACAGTGATAACTTCATATTGCATTTAGAAATGGTTAAATTTGGGCCTTTTATTCCACTCTTTTTCCAGCATCATTCGATATTCTGAGATTGGGGGGGAAATCACAAATTTCCCCGCCCAGCCTTCTGACGTTTGGGACCATTTGTCTGCTCCCTTCCCCCTCCTCTGCAGAAAACGGCCTGGCCTCTCGACACCTTTCATGACAGTCTGTCGGAACATCAGGAATTAATCTCTTGAGAAATTAGAAGTGTAAAGCCGTGCCCTACACGCCCTGACCAGCACGCTGAAATACTCGCGAGGACCGTTACCCTGGCTACCTACTTTTAAACCATTTTGAATTAATTCTACAATCTGTAATGTGTCACCAAAACCAATATTGAGCTGAAAATGTAATTAAACTCTTTCCAACTGGACAATAGTGCACTAGTACTTTTCACATTGATTTTGACCTAGTACACATTAAGCGAGGGGAAGAACTGAGCAGAAATCCCTTATCGATCTCCGACATATTGCTGCCAGGTAGGGTGCAGAGGACTTGATCATAACATTTCTGGGAATAATTAAGTCGACCAGCCATTTGTAAGACCATCTCACTACTCCTGATTAAAATTCCACAGATTAATCTTTAACTCTTGGCACACTCCCATTTCCTCTTCTTCCCTTTCCCCCTCCCACATACTATCTGTTCACAGGCCCTCATCGCATGTTATCACTGAGCTGGGTCCAAACCCATTATTCTTTGTGGGTTAACTGCAGTTCAAGAGATTCTGTGGCCACCATTCAGAAACAGCCCTGAAGCACGGTCATGACTTGAGCCATTATGAATTAACTCAGCCCACAGATTTGTTTGTCACTTTTCACTGTTAAAGAGGCACAGTCTTCATGAAAAGGTGCTAGCCATTTTTTTTTGTTTTGGTGAGGGGACAAAGGACAAAGGAACCATTTTTATCAAAATGGCCTCCCTGCAAGTGATTAATATCTTGTAATTTATATCTTGGCTCATCTGTAAATAAATGCAAATTTTTTTTTCCAAAGATGGTGCCTGTGATTACCACAATCACAGGTGTTGGCTTGTTTGCTCATTTGCAGTGCCAGATGTGAATGAACTGTTACATTTTACTGCACACTGTACAGCCATATTAGCAATGCGATAATCACTTCACCATTTTGATTTATAACTGTGACTTGTTGGTGATTATTGGGTAATGATGTCAGGGTGAGGTAGGCAAGATTAGTCTTTTCTTCTGTCCAGAGATTGAAACTGCCCCCCAATTTCCTAGATTGACCCCAAATTTCTAAATTTTTCTTAGCATCTCTGACTGACGTGGAGATACCCTAAACGCCCATGCATTCCTGCACAGGTAGCACACTCGCCTCTGTGTTAGAAGGTTGTAGGTTCAAGTCCCGCTCCAGAGGCTAGGGTGCTGTCTTTGGGATGAGACTTTTAACCAAGGCCCCATCTGCCCTCTCAGGTGGATGGAAAAGATCTCTTAGCACCAGAGCAGGGGAGTCTTCCCCAGTGTCCTGGCCAATTTTTATCCCTCATCCAACATCACTAAAACAGATTATCTGATCATTATCATATTGCTATTTGTGGGATCTTGCTGTGGGCAAAATTGGCTACTGTATTTCCTACATTACAACAGTGACTATACTTAGTTAAAAAGTACTTAATTGGCTGTAAAGCGCTTTGAGAAGGCCTGAGGTCGTGAAAGGCGCTATATAAATGCAAGTTCCTTTTTTCTTTGCTTTTTTCTTTGAGGTGCATTGTAAATGTGCCCTTTGACCATGTACTTTGGACTCTGGTGGTGCTGACAGGAACAGTAGTTCTGAGGCTGTCCCCAAAGTCCGGGACCACTGAAGTGGCAAAAAGTCACCTGTGACGGGATGAACAAGTCCGAGTGACAGCTTGTTCCAAGATTCAAATATGTAATCTTGTCAGGAGTCAGGTGCTCAGCATTTTGAGGTAATGGGCCCCCCGCAGGTTATTATTCCTTATTCCAGCCTGCCATTCATTTTAGTCAAACAAGCTGACAACTGAGTTTTTCAATCTCCATTTCCTAAATAATTTATCACTACCTCCGTTTCTTAATTGCAGCTTTGGAATTGTCAATTGTTTACACCGCTTGCACTGGGCTTTTCTTTCCCAATTGTTTTGATGGTTGAGAATTCCAGTCTCATCTGAGGCTGGCGAAAAGAGACTCCCAGTGGCATCTCTGTAATTTTGGTCTGGTGCGGCCTGCCACCAGTGTGGCTCCGCTGCTGAGTTTAAGTGCAGAGAGGTAAGAACCACAGACGAACAGAAGCGTGGCCTCAGCATGACGCAGCCAGACGGCCGCCAGTATCAGCTGTTAATAACCCATCTGCTGCTTAATTCAGTCACGTGGAGAGGCCACCAAATAGTGTGTTGTGTGAGAGTCTGAAAAAGCTGTGAGGCAAATTATTCATATTTTTTCTTGGAAGAACTATTCATCTTCAGCGTGATTTTATTTTGCTGATTGAAGAAGAACATGTTTTTACTGCATATTTCAGGGCAAGTGTCAGAAGCCGAAACTGTTTTTTCTAAAGAGACAGTAGCCTAGAAATAAGTCTTCCAGGTACAGCAGGGTGAACCAAGAGGCCCGAGGTTCAATGGAAATTGGGCCTAGGGTGTCATCAGCATACTCGGCGAGAGCTGCTGGTGCTGGGTGTGCCTCCACAGGCAGTTCGCCAGAGCAAAGACATCAATGTCAGCCCACCTGCCTTGCCGCTGCTGCTCTCAGGTCCCTGGAGGGGGCACTGAAGCGAGCTACAAGGGGAGGGGAGGGGACAATTGCCACACCTATGGAGTCAGGGAAGAACTTCTGCTCCTCCTGGCTCCACAGGATGGGTTTTTTTAAACAGGTAATATTTTTAAACTTACCTGGAGTTGGCAGAAAAGTGGGGGCCGCGGGACGCCTAAAAAAAAAAGGACCCCATGAATTGAGCAGTGGGCCCCCTGCTTTGCATCTCTTTTACGCCCCAAGTACAGGGAATACCAATTTCCACCCCAATACCTCTGAAGCCTCGCAAAATATATTTTTCGTAAACAACTGCAGGGATATTCACAGTGATCCACTTGATGATCTGATATTTTAATTGGGTTTACCATTACAGATTTTATCTACCTATATTGTCTGGAAAAAACTGATTGTTGCTAAATGGGATTGGACCGTGGACTATGAAATAAACAATGATCAAACTATGAGGCAGGGCCAGTTTTGCTTCATTTTCTGAAGGCAGTTTTCAGCAGTGTTACTTTGTAAAGGTATCTATAAAACTAATTAAATCACCAGAATATCATTACATTTATCAGATTTTCACAACCTAGAAAAATCCCTGTTTCCAGTCGGTTTCTATTATTGAATATAGTTTGCTAGGTGTTATTCACTCACAGTTCACTCGCCCTTGTCCAGTTTGAGTTCATTGCAGTATATTATGTCAGATGTGTGGCATCCTAGATACAGTAACAAACTGAGAGTGAAAGACTCTACACTCTTCCCCAAAGCTGCATTATTTTTTCTGAAATAGTTCCAGGGAGTTTGCATCCACTGCTCTACCTGAAAGTTCATTCCATGTGCTGATCGCATTTTGTGTGAAGAAGAACTTCCTGATATCAGGCCTAAATTTTGCTTTTACCAGTTGCATTCCCATGTCCTATTCTTGCAATTTAGTTTGAAGTAATACTCTGGATTTACTATTTCCATACTGTTTATTATCATGTATCTCTAGAAGATCATCTCTCATTTTTCTGTGTTCAAGGCTGAAAAGGCCAAGTTTCTCCAGTCTTTCCTCATAACCTGGCAGAGGCTCTTTCTGACACTAGCCATCAGCCTCATGGCTCTTTTCTGAACTACCTCCAATGCTTACAAGGTCTCCCCTAAGTCTCCGTTATCACAACTGGACACAGTACTCAAGGTGTGGTCTGATTTGTGCACTGTACAGTTTGAATATGACTTATTCTGCCTTATAAAAAAAGAAATTCAGTGTCACTCAGAATATTGCTCATTCGGCCCAACAGCTCTATGCCAGTGTTTATGCTCCACATGCGCCTCCTCCCTCCCTATTTCGTCTCACCCTTAAAACGTATCCTTCTATTCCTTTCTCCCTCATGCACTTATCTAGCTTCCCCTCAACTATTCCATGTGGTAGCAAGTTCCACATTCTAACCATTTGTTGAGTAAAGAATAGAACTGATTATTAAACGGGGTGTATAATAGGCGGCTGATACGATACCGCCCGTTTTGCACGACTGGCCAAGAAGGACCTCTATCCCATGGTAAATGTTTCCAGATTATTCTACAACAGAAACCTGCACACATCAATTACAGGGCTTAGTCCCACTCACCTCAAAGAACAGGGGAGTGGGACTAATTGAATAGCTCTTTCAAAGAGCCAGCAGAGGCATGATGGACCAAAAGGCCTCCTTCTTTGCAGGTAGATAATTGGAATGTAAATAATGAGGTTCCATTATAACTGAAAACTGTCCAAACTATGTATTACCAACCTTCTCTACAGCCCTGAGTGTAAAATAAAATCCATCTATTTTAAACACAAAATTGTTTTCCACCTGCACATCCAATCCAGTATTCTGTGCTAGAATCAGCCATTTTAGGAACATCAGTCTACAAATGAATACATCTATGAATTAATATTAAAATGCAGTACTTAACTGGTGTCAGCCTTGGTCAGTGGGTCGCACTCTTGCCTCTGTGTCGGAAAGTTTCAAGCCCCACTCCAGAGCCTTGAGCACATAATCTAGGCTGATTCTTCTTGGATGGGCCATTAAAGCAATGCCCTGTCTGCCTACTCAGGTGGATGTACAAGATCCCATGGCACTATTTCGAAGAAGGGCAGGGGAGTTCTCCCCGGTGTCCTGGCTAATATTTATCCCTCAACCAACATCACTAAAAAAACAAAAAACAGAACAGACGGTGGCTGGGTGAGAGGGAGTGGGGGGAGGAGATGGTGGAAGGATAGGACAGGTCAAGGTGTAAGATCATGGTTAGAGTACGGAGGTTATCTCTTGATTGATTGAAAAGTTTGGTAATCTTAAAAACTCGTGCCATCACCTCAGAAGATGTGGAAGTAAATAAAATAAATAGAATAATTTATGTGTCCAGTTTACAAACTAGGAATTTCCAGACTGTCCGGTTCAAAACAGAACGAGTGACGACCTTTTAAATAACTCAAGTCTGGTGAACATCGCAGTCCCCTGATGTAAACATGGATTACATTTTAACATACCGACCTCAACAAAAAAAACATTCTTTGTATTTTTCCTACAAATATAGTATTTTCCTCAACTCTTCTCCAATATTTCCAGCAGTGATTCCTATCAGCTGGAATGTAACTGTACTGTGCTAGGAGATTACCAAACTATTGACATGATCCAGGGGACATGACCCTGTTTCTCAACATTCAATGGGCAATGGGACACATCCAAAATAATACTCTATTTGTAAGGACTGACTGTTTGGATCTGTTCCGACCCCCAGAGAGCCTTTCTGGCAAAACCCAAGTGATGTTGCTTGGCAGCTGGTTGCGTCGCCATTTAAAATCTAATTACTTGTGTTTTTTTTAAATGATTAAAATCCATGTTTTGCAATTGTAAGCACTTTATCAGAATGGAGTTCTAATCCATTCATTAAGGTTATCAGGCACGGTGTAAAACCAATTAATTTTCTCTGGTTTTTAATGGTCTTGGTGCTGTGGTGTTCAGATTTGTCAGTCTTAGTGAACCGACAGCGTCCCGAGGAGGCACTGGAACAGAAAGTCCAACAGAGGTGGAAGTGGCTCTGCTGGGGAGGTGTCAGGGTCCCCTCCCCTGGAAAGAAGATGTAGCTGCCCCTTTGTGGCCCCCTTTGTAAGGGGCTGGTGTGCAACCACCAAACATACCTCCATCGTACATAAGCCTTTGTAAAGCACCTTGCGAAGAAGCTGGGAGGTTAAAGGGAGATTAAATAGAGGTGTTCAAAATTATGAAGGGTTTTCATAGAGTAAATAAGAAGAAATTGTTTCCAGTGGCAGAAGGGTCGGTAACCAGAGGACACAGATTTAAGGTAATTGGCAAAAGAACCAGAGGCGAGATGAGGAACATTTTTTTTACGCAGCAAGTTGTTGTGATCTGGAATGCACTGCCTGAAAGAGTGGTGGAAGCAGATTCAATAATAACTTTCAAAAGGGAATTGGATAATTACTTGAAGGGGAAAAATTTACAGGGCTATGGGGAAAGAGCAGGAGAATGGGACTAATTGGATAGCTCTTTCAAAGAGCCGGCACAGGCACAGTGGGCCGAATGGCCTCCTGTTCTGTATCATTCTCTGATTCTATAAGTTAAAGGTGCTATATAAATGCAAATTATTGTTGTTAAATCTATTACTTTTCTGTACATGAATAGTCCCGTGGCTCAATATTCAGCAAAAATATTCACATATAAAAAGAAAGCTGCCCATGTTCAGCAATTTTAAACTTAGTTACAGTTTTCTTGTTGCCACTTATTGATAAATGATAATACATTTGGTATTAAAACAAACTCAAAAGTCAGGAGTTGGTTGGGACCAGGGCGCTGAAGCAGGAGGTGAGACAGTTGTTGAGATCAACAGAGACAGAGAAATCAGATTGAGCTTAGGGCCGGAGTTGGGGGAGGAAATTGGCTTGTGTAGGAAGTTGGGAGCAGGAGGTGATGGTGGAGGAGTTTGGGACAGATAGGCTTACATGAAGGATAAAGCAGATGAGGATGTGCTCAGATAAAGCCCTGTCCCTATCAGTGATGGAGATGTCACAGGTCTTGAGGCTGCATATGATGACAAGCTCAAGTGGGTGGTTGTGTAGGGGGGGGAGTCAATGTGGAGAATGAGATCGAGGTAACGACATGTAAACTTGCAGTGGTGGGACAGGATGAGGTTGAATTGACCAAGGATGAGGAGTTTCTCAGTGTAGAGACTGAGTGCAGACAGGAAGAAAGAATGTCCTTTGACGCAGGCACCTGGGATTCTGGGAGGTGGCTTTTGATATGGAGGAGTTCGAAAGAGAGGTGGTAGGCTGAAGTATTCAAGTGTGCAGAAGGAGCCAGAGAAATTGGGGAGAAAAAATTGTTTTTTAGAAATGAACGTGAACGTGAAACCAGGACAACATCAGCGACATTCTTCCAGGATAAGCTCGTGGATGGCAAAGGCCTTGTTTGAAAGTAGGCATTTTGAAGAGCAGTGCAGAGGAAGAGGCTGGAAGGAGGCCCACTGTCCGAGCAGGAGGGGAATCGATGGAGGTAGAGAGGGGAGGATAGGTTTGAGGAATTTGTTCTAGGAAAGTGAGATGGACAGGGGAGACAGTGAGATTGGGGCGTTAAGGGTAATTTCTGGGCAGAATTTCAGCCCTTTAGCACCTAAATAATGTCCTTTCAACGGCATGAGTATAAATAGCATTTCCTCATTCTTGTGCCTTGCACATGTTGACCGGTTCATGTCATTATTGAAACTGTCAGGCACCAAGGACAACCATTCTCGCAAAAATGACGTCAATGGACATGTTTAATGATGCAGGTTGGCAGTCAATCAGACAATGTATTCCAAGAGAGTAGGCTTTTTGTTGGAGGGACAATCAAATGAAGAGTAATTTTCTTTGGCAAAATTTGCATGAAGGCAAGCACCATGAAAACCCTTCATGGTTGGTTTTAATTATCAGTTCATTGTTCCAGCTCAAGTCGTTGTGCCTAAAAGCACTGATGGGTCCTCATAGTGTCTTCAATTCTCATTGGAGCTGATTGTATGTGAGGTAGAATGGATTTAGTTGGTTGTCCACTGATATCTAACACGTCTATAAATTATTAGTCAGCATCTCTTAAATTGATCTACTATGAACAAAGGACTCAATTGTCTCAGGGTAATGCATGCCAGTAATTATCCTGTAAAAAGTAATGTTTTAAAAGATCATTTGTTCTGCAATAGATGGATTTCCTTTATATTCTAATACAGTAAACTGTTAATTGGTTTATAAGAACATGTTGTGAGGATTTCTGTTCCATTTGCTGGACAGTGCTACCACCGATCTGGAGTAGGAGACGTGGGTGCTTTAAACAGCAGCATTAGTCAGAGTATCAACAGAACAAGCACTGGGACCGTTTGTAATCAGAATTGGCCGTGTGATTATTTGAGCCACCAATTCCATCCTCCTCTCTGACCACAGTCTGAGGCTGACTGTTCGCAACCTTGGCATCCTATTTGACTCTGAACTGAGCTTCCGACAATCACCAAGACCGCCTACTTCCACCTCCGTAATATCGCCTGTCTCTGCCCCTGCCTCAGCTCGTCTTCTGGTGAAACCCTCATCCATTTCTTTGTCACCTCCAGACTCGACTATTCCAATGCTCTCCTGGCTGGCCTCCCACCTTGCACCCTCCATAAACTTAAGCCCATGCAAAACTCTGCTGTCCATATCCTAACTCGCACCAAGTCGTGTTCACCCATCACACCTGTGCCTGTTGACCTAGATTGGCTGCCGGCCCGGCAACGCCTTGATTTTAAAATTCTCATCCTTTTAGTCAAATCCATCCACGGCCTCGCCCCTCCTTATCTCTGTAACCTCCTCCAGCGCTACAACCCCCTGAGATCTCTGCGCTCCTCCAATTTTAGCATCTTGCGCATCCCTGATTTTCCTCGCTCCACCATTGGCGGTCATGCCTAGGCCCTGAGCTCTGAAATTCCATTCCTAAACCTCTCCACCACCCTACCTCTCTCTCTTCCTCTAAATCGCTCCTTAAAACCTACCTTTTAGGACACCTTTCCAAATATCTCTATGTGGCTTGGTATCAAATTTTGTCTGATAAGACTCCTGTGAAACGCCTTGAGACATTTTAACTATGTTTAAGGCATTATATAAATGCTAGTCATTGTTGTTGACAAAGCTTTTTATAGCCCCTATTTTTTTACTGTATAATAAGGAGTTCAGCAGCCCATTTTTGGACAGGATTTATACTGTAGCTACCAGTTTTAGACTAGTATCTGCAGAGTATAATACACAGTTGGCAGACCAGAGTTGTACTACTAACTGCACCCTCACCATGAAGTCAATCACAAAGGAGCTGTGCGTAAGGACACTTGGACATGTGCACACCTCTGGTTCTGGGTAGCTAATTTTTAATGATGAGAGTGCGTCAGTGAGGACCATCTGTTCTCTTATAACATTAACAAGATTTACTAATTCCAACAGACCTGATTCCCAAGTTATACTGCCATTTTCATATTGTTGCAGACCTGAAACCATTGTGCATCCATGTGAAAGTGCCAATAATAACTTTAGAATTAGACCCTTTTAACACCAGATGCAAACCTGTTGGTAGAAATGGATCAATGACATTGGTTTTTGGACACTTATGGAATAGGCTATTATTAACAAAACAGTAAAAATTTGTCTAGTCATGAGGATGAGATATTGTTTACCTTAATAAGATTTTTCCCTTCAGCAGCCTTCTGCTGTACTGCTTTTAATAGGCCATTTAGGAATTGAAAGTGGTTGAGAAAAGGCAGAATCAGCTTACTAGCAGATATTTATTGCAAGGGGAATGGAATATAAAAGTAAAGATGTTTTGCTACGGTTATACAGGGCATTAGTGAGACCACATCTAGAATACTGTGTGCAGTTTTGATCTCCTTATTTAAGAAAGGACATAATTGTTTTGGAGGCCGTTCAGAGAAAAATTCCGACCTTAGTGAGTCTTTGCCGAGTTTTTCACCTCGTACTTTTCCCGGTAATGCCCAATGACCATCCTCAACACCAAGTGTGATCCCTCCCTTCCGTTCCACCGATTCTTTGGCCACACCTAGGTCCCAATTAGTGCTGATTCCCACATCTGATTCCTGGGATGAGGGGGTTTATCTTATGGGGAAAGGTTGGCCAAGTTGGGCCTGTATACATTGGAGTTTAGAAGAATGAGAGGTGATCTTATTGAAACATAAAAGATCCTGAGGGGACTAGAAGGGGTAGATGATGAAGGGATGCTTCCCCTTGAGGGAGAGACTAGAACTAGGGGCCACAGTTTAAAAATAAGGGGTCTCCCATTTAAGATGGAGATGAGGAGAAATTTTTTCTCTCAGAGGATTGTGAGTCTGTGGAACTCCCTTCCCCAGAGAGTGGTGGAGGCAGGGTCATTAAATATTTTTAAGGCTGAATTAGATAGATTCCTGATTAACAAGGGAGTCAAAGGTTATAGTAGGTAGACAGGAAAGTAGGGTTGAGGTCACAATCAGATCAGCCATGATTTTATCAAATGGCAGTGCAGGCTCGAGGGGCCTGCTCTTAATTCGTATGTTCGTATTTGACGTGCATTAGATTGAGTTCCAAATTGGTCCAGTTCCATTCTAAAGGAACATTGAAGCTAGTGAGGCCAACCAGGTGTAACTGTACAATTCAAGAGGCACTGCCACCTTCTGGTAAAATGAGCAGTTGCACAACTACAGTGAAAATCATGATATGCTAGAGCTAATTTTAGTATCCGTTAGATCTGTCTACAGCTGAACTTGGAGACTAAGAGAACATAACTGGCTGAAAAATTGGGCAAAATTAGTTGCCCCAATTTCTGTCTATTTTGCACTCACTAGATCAAAGTGATGGAAGGTGTCATCGACAGTGCTATCAAGTGGCACTTACTCACCAATAACCTGCTCACCGATGCTCACTTTGGGTTCCGCCAGGTCCACTCGGCTCCAGACCTCATTACAGCCTAGGTCCAAACATGGACAAAAGAGCTGAATTCCAGAAGTGAGGTGAGAGTGACTGCCCTTGACATCAAGGCAGCATTTGACCGAGTGTGGCACCAAGGAGCCCGAGTAAAATTGAAGTCAATGGGATTCAGGGGGAAAGTTCTCCAGTGGCTGGAGTCATAACCAGCTCAAAGGAAGATGGTAGTGGTTGTTGGAGGCCAATCATATCAGCCCCAGGACATTGCTGCAGGAGTTCCGCAGGTCCTAGGGCCAACCATCTTCAGCTGCTTCATCAATGACCTTCCCTCCATCATAAGGTCAGAAATGGGGATGTTTGCTGATAATTGCACAGTGTTCAGTTGCATTCGCAACCCCTCAGATAATGAAGCATTCCGTGCCCGCATGCAGCAAGACCTGGACAACATCCAGGCTTGGGCTCATAAGTGGCAAGTAACATTCGTGCCAGACAAGTGCCAGGCAATGACCATCTCCAACAAGAGAGAGTCTAACCACCTCCCCTTGACATTCAACAGCATTACCATCGCCGAATCCCTCACCATCAACATCCTGGGGGTCATCATTGACCAGAAACTTAACTGGACCAGCCACATAAATATTGTGGCTACAAGAGCAGGTCAGAGGCTGGGTATTCTGCGACGAGTGACTCACCTCCAGACTCCCCAAAGCCTTTCCACCATCTACAAGGTACAAGTCAGGAGTGTGATGGAATACTCTCCACTTGCCTGGATGAGTGCAGCTCCAACAACACTCAAGAAGCTCGACACCATCCAGGACAAAGCAGTCTGCTTGATTGGCACCCCATCCACCACCCTAAACATTCACTCCCTTCACCACCGGCGCACTGTGGCTGCAGTGTGTACCATCCACAGGATGCACTGAAGCAACTCGCCAAGGCTCCTTCAACAGCACCTCCCATACCTGTGACCTCTACCACCTAGAACGACAAGGGCAGCAGGCACATGGGAACAACACCACCTGCACGTTCCCCTCCAAGTCACACACCATCCCGACTTGGAAATATATCGCCGTTCCTTCATCGTCGCTGGGTCAGAATCCTGGAACTCCCCTCCTAACAGCACTGTGGGAGAACCTTCACCACACGGACTGCAGCGGTTCAAGAAGGCGGCTCACCACCACCTTCTCAACGGTAATTAAGGATGGGCAATAAATGCTAGCCTCACCAGCGACGCCCACATCCCATGAAAGAATAATTTAAAAAAATCTTGCGATCAAGGCTGGGGCATGTAATAGAAACTTCTGTCCACAGCAGCTGGGAGCTTTGTTTCAATATTAAAAATATTGCTCCATTTCCTGGCCAAGGGGTATGTGGGCTGCAAGTCCAAAGCAAGCTCAGGAAACCTAGGGGTAAATTTTAACCTAGAGCTGGGATGAGTGTGAAATTTCCTGACGGGAAACCCAGAAGTACAGGTCCGGACGTCCTTACGATTTTGACGTGAGGGCGTCTTTTTTTTTGCTGGTTTCCTGCATGACAGGCCAGCTTGATTGACAGGCAGGCTGTCAGTCGGACGGACAAGAGAAGAGCCATGAAGCGGATACGAGCAGGTGAGTCTTAAATGGGGGGGGTGGGGTGTTGGGGGGCGGTCGGTCGGTTATTTGGGGGGGTCGGGGGTCATCAGGGTTGGTCATCGGGATCAGGAGTCGTCGGGGAGCGGGAGTCACAGGTGGGTCGGGGGTCATCGGGGGGTCAGTCATCGGTGGGGTCAGTCATCAGGAGTCGGGAGTCAAAGGGTGTCGGGATCATCGGGGGTCGGGGTCATTGGGGTTTGGGAGTCATCGGGGGGTCGAGAGTCATTAGGGGGTCAGGAGCCATTGAGGTTCGGGAGTCATTGGGGGGGTTGGTTGTCATCAGGGGGGTCAGTCATCTCAGGTATCAGTCATTGGGAGTCGAGAGTCATCGGGGGTCGGGAGTCATCAGGGTTGGTCATCGGGGGTCGATCATCAGGGGTCAGGGTTATCAGGGTTTGGGAATCATCGGGGGTGTCGGGAGTCATCGGGGGATGGGGCCCTCAGGGGTCAGTCATCAGGGTCAGTCTTCAGGGGCTCGGGAGTCACTGGAGGTTGGACATCGGGGGTCAGAAGTCAACGGGGGTCGAAGTCATTGTGGGGTCAGGAGGCATTGGAGGGTCGTGAATCATCGGGGGGTCAGGAGTCATGGGGGGTTGGGAGTCATCGTGGGGTCGGGAGTCATCAGGGGGGTCAGTCATCAGGAGTCGAGAGTCATCGCGGGTCAGTCATCGGGGGGTCGGGAGTCATCGGGGGCCGGTCATCACGGGTTGCGGGTCATCGGGGTTTGGGAATCATCGGCGGGGGGGTCAGGAGTCATCAGGGGATGGAGTCATCGGGGGTCGGTCATCGGGGTCAGTCTTCGGGGGCTCGGGAGTCACTGGGGGTGAGACATCGGGGGTCAGGAGTCAACGGGGGGGGTTGGGATCATCAGGGGGCGTGGTCATCGGGGGTCAGGAGCCTTTGAGGGGTCGGAGGTCATCGGGGGGTCGGAGATCGTGGAGTCAGAGATCGTGGGGGGGGGTGGTTGTAGATCGCGGTGGAGGGGGGGGTCGCTGCAGATAAGCTTGTTGGGCCTGGGGGAAGCACTCCTGCCCCTCTGGGTTCACAAGGAGTGCGATAAAGGAACTTACCTGCTGTTTCGGGCCTTCTCACCTCCTCTCACGTGACGTGAAGCAAAAGGCCCGGGAATCCCAGCTCCCAGGAGTTAAAAATAAACTCGTCCCTCGTCCCACCTCCATTAAAACTGGAAGTAGGCGTGTAGGGGTCGGGTTTTATTTTTTAACAATTTTATACCTTCCCATCTGCCCCCCACCCACCCGTTCATGGGGTTAAAATTTAGGCCCTAGTGTCCAAGGTTACTAGGAGCAGACTTACAGGTGAGAGGTGATATAAAGGGCATTGAGTTTAAAAAGTGTTCTTCGGCTACTTTATTTCTTCTCTTGCTGGCAGTCAGGCTTTTACGAGCTGTTGTGCCAGTTGTCCTTATTTATTATTTTTTTTTGCACCCAGCTCCGTTTCTTGCCACCAATCCTGCAGATAGGAATTCTCTGTGCTGATGTGTTTGGAAGAAGAGGAGGACCAACGGAGGGATGCCAGCCCAGTTGGTCGGCTCGAGGAGTGCTCTGTGCCCTTGAAAATATACCCTGTATTTCCCGTCCCTGTTCTTTGATTCTCCTGCAAGTGCTTTTTTTTAATGAAGAGTATAACCTATCCCAGGATTGACTCATCTCCATGGGGCTGAACTATTTTAAACTTGGCTTTGACAGCTGCCATCTAAATATATTGTACACAACGCCACCTAGAAGTTTGCAATTGGTTTGTTTAGGTACCTTTTCTTTAAACATCTTGCATTTGTGTTGCTCTGATGTAAAGCAGTCTTTGTATTTTTTAGAAAAGTGTTGCATATTTCTCTATTGGCACTAAATCTTAGCCATCTGCCTTTAATTCTGTTCATTTTAAATAGCTCATATTTCATTATCCAGCTGGCAGAGGGATGAGTATAATAGCATAATGGATGCCAGAAATGGACGCCATGGTGCCCTACTTGGTCTAATACACAAAATGGTCATTTTCTTGTTGGATGTAATGTTACAACCATGTTTAAGTGAGATATTGTATCTCTGTAAAACAAAGTTTCACCTTTCAACAGAATGCTCTGTCTCTATCAGCTGATCCCATTATAATATTTAACACTTCGCTCTTCCTGTCAAGTGATGTCAGTTTCTTCTTTTATATTAGTTCTTCCATCCCCCACCCCTGCTCCAATGTACCATTCCCAAGGCTGGATCCCTGTCGGTAATCCATCATTCTCCAGGGCCCCTGGATTACGATGACGTGTCTGACAGAGGTGTAGTGCAACTACCGCTCCATTGCATCCTCTATCTCTGTCAAAATGGGGGCCTTATTATTTTAGTGACAACCTTTTCACTGCATATCATTTCAACCATCTAGGCCCCATGCTCTGGAATTCCCTCCCTAAACCCTCTTCACCCCTCCATCCCTTTGGTCACCCTCCAACACTGAACGCCATACATCTCCCCGGCTCTTTGACGCAGTGGAGATACTGATATCATTTCTCACGGCTTGCAGTTAGTAGCTCAGGTACGGAGGCAGTGTTTTGGCTCCTATCCAGTATGGTAAAGATGTCATGCTGGGCTTGAAGGCATTCTTGCCATAGGCATCTTTCCATCCCATCCAATTAGCTCCATGCAGGAACAATCCCAGATCTACCAGACTATTAATTGGATACAGTTTGCCACATGAGCTGCTGAATATAGAATTATTTCCTGATAGTCAGTAATTAAACATGAGGAAATTCAGCTGTGAAATGTGACGAAATTCTTAATCAGCTTCTTCACAGACTCCTACTCAAACAGCAAAAATAAAATTAATGGATTTTGGGAAATAAATATCACCTTGCGCTCTTGTATCTAGATACACCAACACTGACTGGATATCCAGTAACTTTGTAATAAAAACATACCATCGCCCAGAATTTCCTCCAGGCTTCCCTTGCTCTCTCGCTGTAACTTTGGCGGAAGTTCAGCAGAAAGTCCATTTATATGCATAGATGTGTTTACAGCGGGGGAAGTCCCAGAGGAAATTCCCCATGCACATTTCAGTTTGAGTAAACCATACAAGAACGTAAAATATGGAATCAGAAAAGACCACTTTAATTATCAGGCTCATTCTTTCCACAGACCGTGTACAGTTTTCCCTCTCACAGACTCTGGCATTTAATCTCTGAGGGAGGTGACAAATTACAGCTGAACTGACAAACTAACACTTTGTGAAAATCTCCCTATCTCTCCCCTTCTCCCAAAGCAATGTAGTTACATTTTCAGCAGGGCTATCCATTATTTCATCCTGCATTATTCAACCCTGGCCAGTTATATTCTGCAGATGGCATTTCCATGGTCTTAGCAGGACAAGGACAAGGATTCCATTGAGTTTTGGACTATCTGTGCCAACACCTGTGCTTATAAACTGCAATCTTCTTCTGAATCAGTTATTTACCCAGTTCTTTTTCAAGTGAATTAATCAATATAACGTCAACTGCTTTGATTGGAAGTATTATCTATGAGTTCACTGAGCCAAGCTGGGGTGAGGCAATATTATTGTCTCAAGACATGGTCTGAGGAGAGTGAAAAATCTAGAATTCCTGCCCCGATTGCTCTCCAGTGACCCCTGCTGGAAAATGCACATGGGTGTTCATTGGATGCGGGAAGGAGAAGGTGGGCAGTGATGTTCTTCCATGGTTGATAGCCTACCTGCACACATTATCCAGGCATAGAATTAACAACACGGAAACAGGCCATTCGGCCCAACCAGTCCGTGTCAGTATTTACCCTCCAAGCGAGTAAATAGTTCTAATCACCCTGTCCTCATATCACTTCGACCCCCTTTCCTTCATCCACCTAGCCAATCTAATCTTTGCTTGTTTTGATCCCCGCAAGCTGATCTAGAACTTCCGTCTCATTGATGTCGAAGTTGTTAAGTCTATTGAATCTTCTCTGGTAAAGGTAAGCACGTGGCTGATGTCAGCTTCAGTGCAAGCTTGATAATCATGAATACGCATGAAGAATAGTCACTTTAGTACTGGGGAACACCAGCTCCCCATGCTACTGTACCTCAGCACGAGTCATCACCTTGAGGAGGCTGAGGGGGGAAGGTGGGAAAAAAAGATAACATTTCCCCCCCCTCCCCCCAATCCCCAAGAGTTAATTAGCTGAGCTTTTATTGGATCAGAATTGAAAAGCACCCTGCCATTCACACACACTAACCGCAGTACGGCAATACGTCGCTGAAATGTGTCATGTGTTAAGCATTAGACAACTGCAAAACTACAGACACCATGTAAGAATGAAGTTGTCAGGAAGTGACATTCTTTGTCAAGCATTGTTAGTGCTTTAGTAGAATGCATAATCCTTTCTCTCCTGGCCTCTGACATCAGAATACATTTGTGCATCTACAGTGCTTCAGCTGAAAAATAGAGATAAGAAATGCCATAGGCAGGGAGTGATATTTTGTGATTTATGTGGAATTCGCTATCTTTTTTCTTTCCCCGTGATAATTTCTTTATTCTCTGGTCTGAGCCTGCACATTGTGCAATTGCATTAAAATTTAGCTGATAAAGCAGAAAAATAGAGGTTGCTTAGTAACCAGAGTATCTAATAAAAGTGTGGTTCTCAGCATGTTCCTCAAAATAAAAGAATACAATTAATTATTTATTTGATTAATCATTATTCCTTCTGTTTATTACCATTTTTTCTTCTGATGATAATTTCTGCCTCCCAGCCCTAATTAATATATTTAGAATAGACAACTTTTATGATGCAACATTTCTGAAAAGCTTCTTCCAAGATGATTCTCAGCTTTGTGCCTGAATAAAGGTCAAAGATCCCAGAGTTGCACTGCAACAAATCTGTGCAAAAGTTGCTACCTCACAAATATGATAGGTGTTAGATAATGACCCAGCAGTTTTACAGAAGTTTGTAGAGCCGCGTGGCAAACTTGCTTTTATTTAATAACGAGGCAAATCCTTGTCTGATAATAGGTCATTAGTGTTCTGCACTATTCTACTGTACATAGGAACCTTGAATATAAGGTATCAATTGGATCTTTATTAAGCATTTATTATACTATCATGAAAAGTAGTATTGATATCTACTGGGTACAAATATCCCAATCCTGTTCAGAGAGAGACTCATTTTGGGTCTTTGATCAGAAGTTGAATCTATCTTTGGTACATATATACTGCACGAGTTGGTGACAGTTATCTCTGGACTTGGATCAAAAATACTTCTTGATGTTGTATGGGACATGCTGGTGCCAATCCCCAATTCCTTTCCATGTCATGCGCAAAATGAAATAATGTGAGATGGTTATTACCAAGATAAAAGCTGTATGCTGGATCAATTTCAAACCATTTACTTCATTCTGATTGGACCATTGTGCCGCCTCTAGCTCTCTGATCTGATGGAATCGCATGACCCATGTTGAGTGATTTGATTGGCCAGTGGGAACCTGGTGACCTATGTGGGCAGGGACTTCCTGGGTTTCTCTTTTTTTCCCTATAATGGCAGTCAATGTTAAGCCTATTCCCAAATTCCAGCCTTGATCTCATTGGCCTGGGATCTCTTGACCTTCCTGCCCTTCCTGTCATTGAATACATTCAAGGCTGAGTTAAACAAATTTTTGATCAAATTTTGGTCAAAGGATATGGGGAAAGGGTAGGAAAGTGGAGTTGAGGTAAAAATCAGATCAGCCATGATCTCATTAAATGGCGGAGCAGACTCGAGGGGCCGAATGGCCTACTCCTGCTCCTATCTCTTATGGTCTTATGGCTCCCCACTCTATAACATTATATTCAAAATTTTTAATTTAAAAAAAAGTGTTGAATATAGTGTTTTCCACTCTGCTTCCAGTCACTTGGCTAGCTCTGTCCCTGCCCACCTTCCCACTCGATCACTCCCAGTAGCAATTTCAGGCCCCAACCTCACCAATTGTTCTGGGCCTGGAGTAGCAAAACATGGGAATCAAGGACTGAGTTGGTCTCTGGCTGAGCAGGCCAGAGGCTTCACCCAATACCATCCTATTAGTGTGAACCTAACAGGACACTCACCGAAGTGAATGAAATATAAAAATATTCATGCTATATCATTATAATTTATTGTTATTGCAAAACAACACAACCATGAATACACATACCACCCCCCTCTACATGCACGTGTTCACACACACACACACACACACACACACACACACAAACACACACAACAGAGGTATGGAGAATAATGGATATCTGACAGTGATTGTGAGGTGGGAAGTCTAATTGAAAGATTTAGATGATGCCAAAAGCAATGACAGCAAAGCTCAAGAGATTTATTGCAGTTGTCTGAACTCTAAGATTAAATTACAGACTTGAAATAGCTCCCTTGAATGTGTTATTCATCCTCAGCCAATTACAATGCTACAGAAAATCCACTACTAAGTTAAAAATTGGCTTATAGAACCTGGATTAAGGATGTCCATGTGACATAATGTAAAACATAAGGGTTCCTACAGGGTGGCCTGCATTATCCAGCTTCTGCTATACAGAACACATTGGTTAGGTCAGCTGGGCTTGGTTATTTTGTGAGACTGCTCTATTAAACCTCTTTCCACATGGATGCATACAAAATGCTGACTAAAGTCTTTGACAGCTGCAAATTTATACGAACATATAATGTGATGCGTAAATTGGTTAATTAATAAGATGCTGTGCAAATACTGGTGGATCAGTGAGCTACAAATGGAATTCAACTGACAGTGTACATGGTCTGATGTGCTTATTGCTGGCAACAGTCAGTCAGTCTGCTGGTCTAGAAACAAGCAACAGTGAAGGAAATTACTGAAGCATTGCACAGTTTTTGAAAAAGTAATGCATTTCTAAGAAAAGTGTGAAAATAATGACAGTACATCTCATTTAACCATGTGACCCTTCCATGATGGGCTCCATATTTTGAAATTACTGGTTCAGTGATGCCTGATTACATCTCTAATGGAAGGTGCACACATATTCTCTATTATTTTTCACACGCCCTGCGATGTTAGCGGGGCACCAGAGTAAACTGTGGCTGATCAGACTGCCAGCAGATGGGCACAGCATGTTTTATCAACTTTTACTATTTTGAGTGCTTTTGTTAAATCATCAAACTGATAATTTAAGTTAGAAAAATCAGAGAACGCACCAGAAATTGGGCTGAGATTGGCCAAACTCATTTAGTTTATAACTATTGTATCTCGCAATGAGCAGAGACTTTCATCCCATTTGTCTGTGAGCCATCCAGTTCCTCTCCCTTGTCTTTCATACCTGCAGCTTGTAACTCATGCCCAGATATAGGTTGTTCCTTTCTTTAGTAAATTCCCTGGTAATTTACTAAAGAGCAAATCAGGTTGTGATGATTTAAAGGGATACTCCCTTCGTCGCACTTTGACAATTAATTTGAAGCACAGGAAGGGAGAAGAGCCAAACATTATTAGAATCAGAGAATCATAGCAAGGTTACAGCATGGAAGGACGCCATTTGGCCCATCGAATCCACACCTGCTCTATGCAAGTGCAATCCAGCTAGTCCCACTCCCCCGCCCTATCCCCGTAGCCCTGCAAATTTTTTACTTTCAAGTACTTATCCAGTTCCCTTTTAAAGGGCATGATTGAATCTACCTCCACCACCCCTGCGGGCAGTGCATTCCAGATTCTAACCACTCGCTGTGTAAAAATGTTTTTCCTCATGTCACCTTTGGTTCTTTTGCCAATCACTTTAAATCCATGCCCTCTGGTTCTTGGCCCTTCCACCAATGGGAACAGTTTCTCTCTATTTACTCTGTCTAGACCCTTCTCAGTTCCAAGGAGAACAAGCTCAGCTTCTCCAGTCTATCTATGTAATTAAAATCTCTCACCCCTGGAATCATTCTAGTAAATCTCTTCTGCACCCTCTCTAAGGCCTTCACATCTTTCCTAAAGTGCAGTGCCCAGAAATGGCCACAATACTCCTGTGGTGGCCAAACCAGTGTTTTATAAAGGTTCATCATGACTTCCTTACTTTTGTACTCTATGCCTCTATTTATAAAGCCCAGGATCCCGAATGCTTTTTTAAAGACTTTCTCAACCTGCCCTGCCACCTTCAATGATTAGTGCACATATACCCCCAGATCTCTCTGTTCCTCTACCCCTTTTAGAATTCTGCCCTCTAGTTTATATTGCCTCTCCTCGTTCTTCCTACCGAAATGTATCACTTCACATTTTTCTGCATTAAATTTCATCTGACACGTGTCCGCCTATGCCACCAACCTAACTATATCCTCTTGAAGTCTATCACTATCCTCCTCACTGTTGACTAACCTTCCAAGTTTCGTGTCATCTGCAAATTTTGAAATTGTGCCCTGTACACCCAAGTCCAAGTCATTAATATATATCAAGAAAAGCAGTGGTCCCAGCACCGACCCCTGGGGAACACCACTGTACACCTCCCTCCAGTCCGAAAAACAACCGTTCACCACTACTCTCTGTTTCCTGTCACTTAGCCAATTCTGTATCCATGTTGCTACAGCTTCCATTATTACATGGGCTTCAATCTTGTTATGTGGCACTTTATCAAATGCCTTTTGAAAGTCCATATACACCATATCAACCGCATTGCCCTCATCTACCCTCCCTGTAACCTCATCAAAAAACTTTATCGGGTTAGTTAAACACGATTTGCCTCTAACAAATCCATGCTGGCTTTCCCTAATCAATCCACACTGATCCAAGTGACTGTTAATTTTGTCCCAGATTATCGTTTCTAAAAGTTTCCCCACCACCAAGGTTAAACTGACTGGCCTGTAGTTGCTGGGTTTATCCTTATACTCTTCTTTGAACAAGGGTGCAACATTTCCAATTCTCCAGTCCTCTGGCTCCACCCTCATATCTAAAGATGTTTGGAAGATTACGGTCAGTACCTCCGCAATTTCCACCCTTACTTCCCTCAGCAGCCTAGGATGCATCCTATCTGGACTGGGTGACTTATCTACTTTAAGTACAGCTAGCCTTTCAAGTACCTCTTCTTTATCAATTTTTAGCCCATCCAGTATCTCAACCGTATCTTCCTTTACTGAGACTCTGGCAGCATCTTCTTCCTTGCTAAAGACAGATGCAAAGGACTCATTTAATACTTCGGCTATGCCCTGTGCCTCCATGAGTAGATCTCCTTTATGGTCCCTAATCGGCTCCATCCCTCCTCTTACTACCCGTTTACTGTCTACATGCCTATAGAAGACTTTTGGATTCCTTTTTATGTTGGCCGCCATTCTATTCTCACACTCTCTCTTTGCCCCTCTTATTTCCTTTTTCACATCCCTTCTGAACTTTCTATATTCAGCCTGGTTCTCACTTGTGTTATCAACCTGACATCTGTGATACGCCCCTTTTTCCGCTTCATCTTACTCTCTATCTCTTTTGTCATCCAGGGACCTCTGGCTTTAGTTGCCCTACCTTTCTCCCTCGTGGGAATGTACCTAGACTGTACCCGAACCATCTCCTCTTTAAAGGCCGCTCACTGTTCAATTACAGTTTTGCCTGCCAATCTTTGATTCCAATTTATCCGGGCCAGATCTGTTCTCATCCCACTTACATCATGATGTTGCCATATGTAAGTGATGCAATAATGGAGGTCGTGCATTGTTTTGCATCTTTGTAAAATTTTTTAAGGAAGTGCCCCTTTAAATTTATTATTTCAATAAACTCGTCAGTGTCTGTATTAAATAAAATGACAGATGCTGAGGAGGTAGCTGAAGGCTATATTTTAATCTCAGCATCATCTGAGCCACTTGACTGCATTTAAAGCGTTATAGCCCTCCTGAACAGCCATTATTCAATGTCTCATGATGATTAATACTCAGGTTTGCAAGACTGAAAGCAGTTGGCTAGAGCAACTGACCTGAGATAACTCTGGTTGACTCAACTGCCAATATTTCTGGCTTGAGGCCTAGGTCCAATCCTATTTACTTCACTTCCTTTCAAGGTCAAAAGACAAGATTTGAACTCATGCAAATTTATCAGAAACCTGATGAAAGGTTTAAAAAATATTACAATGATTAATTTTAATGTCAGTGCCTATCTTCTGTATTTGTGCTCTCTAAAACACACTCTAGGACATATATTGATCATGTAGCACAACATTTGGCTAAAACTCACACAAGCAATAAATGTGATCTTCATTAATAGGATCCTCAGGTCTTTATTAAATATTAATTGTGTGTTAGTTCCTTTAAGCTGCAAAGGAATGTACTTGAGGTAGCATTCAGTCATTCTTTACAACATCATTACTCTTTGCAACATAGTAAATATATTGTTGCCTTAATATTTATGTTCCCATGTGGAGAGAATAAACTTCTCAATGTGTATATTATTCAGGTGGCTCTTGTTTGCATAATTTATTTAGCTGTGGTGGAACAGACTAAATTATACTCTGCCCCAGGCTTAGCTAAATCAGTTTTCCAGCAATGCTGTTGTTTGAATTAGTCTAAATTTGTAACCTGGTGAGTCACTGACACTGTAAATATAAATTACAAATCAGTAGTTCAGCAAATAACCGTATGGGACTAGTTCCTATTAATGGTTGTCATCAATTGGTTTCTGTGGTGTATCTGCACACTTTCAAAATGAAAACCCAGACACCAAAAATCATTGTAACATTCATTTAGGGTCCTCGCAACTGGTGCAGAAAAAAGTTTATTTTTTCTCTTCAGTCTGTGTTACACTCAATCAAGAGAGAGGAAGGCACATGAACTACCCTATCACCTAGTCTATATGGGTAGGATTCTAACCTTATATAAGACTTAAAAAATATATATAGGTTCGTAGGAGTGCAGTTTAGTCTAAAGAAAATAGAACTTTTCTAGGACTTGAATTTAAAATATTGAACTTCTATGAAAATGTTTACACCCTGCATTCACTGGCAGGAACTGCATTTCATATTAATGAAATGTTCCATATAAGGAACTGATTGTCAGTGTCCCCTATTTTAATGATTTAGTGATGTAAAGTAGGCCATTGCCTTGTATACTATTTATATGCAGCTACATTTGATATGAAATACTGTGACATTTGATTGATATATATGTGCGTCGACCATTAATGTATTTTCCAGCATTGGCACGGAATGTGTGACAACCTCTTATCTCAAAGAATTTGCCACACATTCCTTGCTAATTCATGTAGTGATATGTGTGTAGGAATGTAGAGTGCGACAGCAGCCTGATCAAGTGAGTTTATTCATGCTGCAGACACTGATGCAACAGGAAGTGATCTCACTATCTCTAGTTGGTGTCAAATTGACGATCACCTCAGAGTTAAGATGAATGAATGGCTCTACTTTTATGCATTGCCTACTGGGAGACAAAAAGGGGCATTTAAATTGTATCCTGAGAATTGAGTTTGGAATATGAGAAAAAAGCATAGCACAAATAGATGTATGCCAATCAAAAGCATTTTAAGCTGACATCACTGTTTCAACCAATGTGTCAATATGTCAGTGTTCCAGAAGAAAAATGAACTTTTTCCACTGGGATTGGAGGTGGCCAGTAGCAACCTATTAGATCAACTGGAAGGAGGATTGGAGGGCGATCAATTGGATGTTACTTTCTCCCACTGTTTTGAGGCCAGAAAGTTTTAAGATGAGCTTATGGTTTTGGAGTCACAGTTACAGGTTATTTTTTTAACGTTTGTCCCCAGTGAAGTTACAAACAAGCTGCTAAAATTCAGCTTTTAAAAACTTATTTCCTCAAAAGCTATTGTGTCATATGAAAGTTGATGCAAAGCTTATTTTTCTTCAAGTGCTTTTTTTTAATATAAGGAAGATCTTCCCTGTTGTGAAGGCATCAACTGGCTTAATTTGAGTGTTGCTATGCAGAGTTTAGAATTAAAGTTTAGGGGGTGGGATTGGGACGGTGATGAGTTTGACTTAATTTAAAAAAGTCCAGCCCGCTTCCCATATTTGGGATTTTACTATGGTGTCCTACCGTCAAGTGTGATGTGGACTGTTGGTGTGAGTGCGTTATAGCATCCATTTACATTCTGTGACAATTGAAAGCCATTTGTAGTTTGTTTGTGTACTCGTGGTGGAGGTCCCTTTGTTACTGTGCAGGAACCAGGGAGAGAGCTTGCACTGTCTGTACTGCAGTTGTCGACATCCCTGGGGAAATCTGAGGCGTGACATTAATGATCTATAAGGGTATAGCAGATTGCAAAACCCAGACTGGAGGCTATCAGCCAATTTTACCTGAAAACACAAAATTCAGCTCCCCATGACTGTTTCTGCAAACCATATTTTCACACACTTCAGATTTTGTTCTAATGATATGCTGTGTGCAATAATTTTTATTTCCAGAAAATGCAAATAAACTTTTTTGACAGGATCAAAAGAGCAGCATAGCTAGAAATTACTGTTAGTGATGATAGTGGACAGATACTTAATATGCACCAATGAGTTTTCTCTGTCTGTTATTTTATGAAGATGTTATCTCGTTTCCTTTAAGTGGGTTAATATAGCAGACAGAGGAACGTCATTTGAACACATTCAGCTTTTGTCCGCAATTAGGGCCAACAGTAATTTCTAGGCTTGTGTTTCAAAAACAGAAAATGTTTGAAATCCACAGCAGGCTGATCAGCATCTGAAAGAGGATAAGACACATTGATATCGGGGTGTGACCCTTCCTCAGAACTCAATTCTAGGGCTTTGATTTGATGACATTAACTCATCCTTATCCCTCCTATAGCTACTTCTAACAAAAAAAGCAGTCGATGTAAAATAGTTAAACCTGCATATCTTCAATTCCTGTAATTTCCCTCCCCTCCCCTCTCCCCCACACTCCTGACTCTGGGATTCTATGGGGTCCGCGACAGAGAAAGATGCAACAGGGAGACTGTTTTGTCCTGTGAACATATACACACTGCCGGTTGGCATCAGTGTAGATGCTTGCTATGAAAGGTTTCAGTTCACTAATGAACGTGATGATGGCAATTTTCAATTTCCGGCCGCCCGCTTCTTGCCTGAAACGCGGGTGGCAGTAGTTGAAGATTGGGTGGGGAGGAGGGACACCACGGCCGTCCATGGTCTGCCTGATGCAGATTTCAGGTGGGCCTGTAAATGGGCAAACAGCACGTCCACCTGTTTCAGGCGGGAAGCTGTTCAAATACACAAATCGGGCTCCTGAGTCATTGTAGGACTCCAATTGCAATTTTGAAGTACAAATAGTAGGAGCGAGCATCACGCACTCTCCGCCCATCTATACCAGGTGGTGAGCAAGCCCCGAACCAGCGGTCCTTAAAGTAACAGCCATGAGAAGCAGCAGCGATCCTCTTAACTCCACAAAAATAGCGCAGCCCACTGCTGGCCCATGATTGTGCTCCATGTCCCCTCCCTAGCCCTACCTGCCAGCCAGCTCACATAGGAGATGCTGATTCCCACCCTTCCACAACTGGCGAGCTGCAGCCTCATTTAAAATGAGGCCTGTTTTGAGTGGAAGTTGAAAGTCCACCCCCTCAATTCCCCCCAAGTATCTGAGGTTATAGTTTCAATTCCCCCCAAGTATCTGAGGTTATAGTTTCAATTCCCCCATGTATCTGAGGTTATAGTTTCAATTCCCCCCCATGTATCTGAGGTTATAGTTTCAATTCCCCCCATGTATCTGAGGTTACAGTTTCAATTCCCCCCATGTATCTGAGGTTATAGTTTCAATTCCCCCATGTATCTGAGGTTACAGTTTCAATTCCCCCCGTGTATCTGAGGTTACAGTTTCAATTCCCCCCATGTATCTGAGGTTACAGTTTCAATTCCCCCCATGTATCTGAGGTTATAGTTTCAATTCCTCCCATGTATCTGAGGTTACAGTTTCAATTCCCCCCATGTATCTGAGGTTATAGTTTCAATTCCCCCCATGTATCTGAGGTTACAGTTTCAATTCCCCCCATGTATCTGAGGTTATAGTTTCAATTTCCCCCCAATGTATCTGAGGTTATAGTTTCAATTTTCCCCCAATGTATCTGAGGAAACAGTTTCAATCACAGGAAATATTTACAATATCTAACCTCTATATTTCTCTACATTACAACAGTGACTACACATCAAAAGTATTTAATTGGCTGTAAAGTGCTTTATTTCATGTGGTGTTAATCTCAGCAGATTGAGACTGCCTTCTTCAGGGGACCTCAAACCAGTTCTCTCTGGAGTCAGGTCAGGTCCTGATTCTGAATTTACACTGCAAGTTTAGTGTCCATGGGAAAGGCAAACCACTTCATGGCTTCAATTTAGATAGTACTTCATTAGCTGTAAAGTGCTTTGGGACATTCACACAGGATGTGAAAGGTGCTATATAAATGCAAGTCTTTATATCTCTTTCTTTAGATCTGAGTTTATTAGGAATCAAACTGTTTTGATACCCAAATCAGGACTAATGGTTTCATTATGTTGATGTTTTTATTTTGGGTTCATCAAGGTGAGGGATGCTCATATCTTGGAATGGAACACTGTGCATTCCTAGTTTCATTACTTCACACCCAGGTTACTGAGTGTTAATAAATGTCTGACAAACCTTTTCTTGTTTGGGGAAGGAGAAAAGCAGTGCCTCGTTATCAACACGAGACGTACAAATGATGTGAGCCACTTTACATTATTGCACAGTGTTAGTCAATAAATGAAAAAAATGTTGGCAAACACTCTCCTCAAGACTTTTGCAACTACACTCAGGATGAGGTAGAATCTTGACCTTGTCCAATCAGAGTTTGAGTTCATTTGACAATGTTAAATATGATAATCTTACAACTTACTCCATAAAATTTAACAAGAATTGTCCCAACATCCGAGGAGGTTTCAGTTCCTCTGATGAAGCCTTGATTAACAATGATTAAGCATTTATATGTTGATAGGGCGAGTTGAAGTAAATTGAGTGGGAGGAGGCTTTTGTGGAGCATGAACACCGGCATTGACTGGTTGGGCCGAATGGCCTGTTTCTCTGCTGTAAATTCTATGTAAAAATACAAATGAATAAAATTCCTTTCTATGCTAGTATAACCATTTATTTTTTAAAAGTTATTGACTACATCAAGATAGTACATTCAGACAGGGATTTTCCCTGAATGATTAACTACTGCATTATCAAAGGAATCAAAATCCCTGGAAGAGTTCTCTATGTTTTCTGAATCTTAGAATGGGATTTAGAAACAACTTGCATTCTGTCCAGCCTTTCTTGTGACTTCTTGCTGACAGTTTAAGGAATGGTAAAAATCACTGCAACAATTTACTCTCCAGCCTTGAAAATGTCTTTAAGATGAAAAAACAGAAAACAGAGAGAATATAGAGAAACCACGTTGTTTGAAATAAAACACCTGCAAAAAAAAACCTTTCAGTCCGTAAAATCCGAGAACCTTTTGAAACGAGCTGCTTCCAATAGCACACCATATAGTTAATTCCATTGGTTCTCACCTTGGCAACATTCCAATTTGAAATTCATTAGATTCTGTGAGAGTGTCACAAACTCCCACTAGACTGTACTAAGGAAAATTATGAGCAAGCTAGGATTCTGCTAGCTGGGCGCTCATAACTCACCCAGAAATTAGAGAGATTTGAAGCTTTCTTCTCTTTTGGTAAAAGCACTATTTGATTAAAAAGTACCCTTGTCATGCTTTATCCCATCAACCGTAGGTGGAAATTGCCTATTTAAGATAGAATACACTAATCAAATTATCTGCTTATTAAAGGAAGCAACATGCTGACAAAAAGGAGAGTCTCCTTATCCTTTGCCTAAGGATTAATGGGTTTATCTCCCGGTGTTTGTACATGATTTTACTCAAGGTCAATCAATAGCGCAGAGATCAAGCGGTGCTTACCAGAAGCAGAGTGCAGACTCTCCAGGCTCCAGTACCTCGACAGGGCTCCCCTTATACCATAACTGCTGTCAGACTCCGAACCAGGAGACAGCCCTGAGCTGCCGCTGCTGCTGCAACTGCCTGCCGTGTGTGGCCCACTCGACTCGCCGCATTGTTGGGTCCTCATGCAGAAAGACTGGCCGAGGAGAGATCTCCTCTCTTCTGTGCTTAGAGTCGGCTACAAGCCTGAGCCGAAGAATCTGCCCCTGTCGCAATCAGCCTTTGGTGTGGTACCTGCTACTGTCTGGTGATAGACTGACTGCAAATCCCTCAGTGAACACTAGCTGCATCACTCTCACATACACACAGTGATGTCACGGGGGTCCACTGAGGGGGCTCCTTGACCTACTGTAAGAAGACAGTGTACATAGTATGGGGAAAAAAATCATTTGGGTTTTTTTTGTGGTGAATCCGTTTGTACTTCAGAGCTAAGAAAAACAAACCTACATTCAACATATATATTGATACTGATAAATATATTAATTTTGAAAAATTATATTTACGAAGGCTTAAGAACACCATATGTGTTTTTTGTTGCTGCTCTAGGGAGGTGAAAGCATCACTCCTGGCGAACTTTTATCCATGCTTTTTGCCAATGGCATAGTAAAACCAGCCCTCCTCTTTTTTTTATACTTCCCAAATATAGGGGAATCACACATGTGAACCCACAACTCTATGGTGTAAGGTACTTGGAGCCTGCAGCACACTGTTCAAGTGCACTCCTTTACATCTTACACAATTTTAAGAGTAAGAATTTTGAAACCAAAGATTGATTCCAAAGCTTGGAGTTTAGCTTGCTTCAATAACTGGCAAGCGTCAGGATTTTGGTAGATTAGTAACGCTTCTTAGGTTAGTGTCACGTCTTGAGATTTTTAGTGTTCTTTTTCTTCACATAAAGGATTTGGGAATGAGTCATGTTGAAGGGTTGTGATTTAAAATAAAGTGGGGGTAATTCTGACTTTGTGCGATAGTGTAAAACAGGTGATGGCGAATCGGCAGCTGGTTTTACATCTCTCCTGATTTTTATTTCCATTGAAGTATCAAACTGCTGCAAAAAAAGCCACAGGCAAGTTGTGTATTAAAGCTAGATAAGCCGGTTTGTGGAATGTTGCGGCTCACAGTCTACTTCAAACTGAGACAATGCAGGTCAAATGTCTCATCCCAGGCCCATTAAGCCAGGCTACCTTTGCCTATTTTGAGAATTTTTTTTTTTTGGTTGTTTGTATATTCGGTGGCCCTGTAGGTAACACCTCTCTGTCTGCACACTGTGATTGCCTTGGCAACAGGCAGTTGGAAAGACTTTCTGTAATCACCAGGTATTGTTCTGTGATTTATAAATGCGAAGGGTTCGAGGATTTCATTTCCACATTCACCTGAGGAAGGAGGAAGCCTCCGAAAGCTTGTGAATTTCAAATAAAATTGTTGGACTATAACTTGGTGTTGTAAAATTGTTTACAATTGAGAATTATAGGATGTGGTGTCTTAAAACCCACACCCTAAAGGGAGAGAAGAGGTGGCCAGATTTATTGACGGGCCTACTGGTGAATTACTGAACAAGGAAGTTAGAAGCATAGCCTCTCACTAGCTGAAAATGGTGAGAAACAGGGAAAAGGGACACATGGGCAGTCAGACAGCTAGTTGGGTCCAGGAACAAAACCTGGCCTAGTGAGGGGAAGCTCACCCAACTCAAGCCCAGAGCCAATTAGAATCCAAAGGCTAACCAAGAAAGTTAAATAAGCCCTCAAATGGGAATAGTGTGGTGTATTTTTATTGTTCTTGGGGAGGGTTCTGTAGTTAGTTGAATAAAGATGAGATTTGATTACTTCGGTCACTGTTCATTCACTTGCTGTCTAAAAAATAAGGCAGCTTAATGATTTATATCTGGCTACATCTCACTAAGTGTTTCAGTCTGTCTTCAGAAAGGATATAAAAGCACAATTATGGAAGTTGTGATATCCAGTTCAGATTACAGATTTCAGATTATTGTTACACCACTAGGTTACACTACTATGTAGTTAGATATTGGGTAGTATAGGAACAATCCTTAAGATTGGACCACTTACAAGAGTGACCAGCACCGCTGTATCCGAAAGAATAATTATGGCAGACCAGAATCTTGTGACAGTTAGTAATGCCAGTAATTGTTGTACAGTATAATTATTGTCTTGGCAGATGAGTGAGAAAGGATTAAGAAAGCACAAAAAGGCTTTTCTATTGGAACAAAACAGGTTTATTATTAGGGATATAGGGAAGTACAGGACTGGCAAGGACTATTTGGATCTTCTGACAGGTCCCAAGAACTAAAACCATTCCCTGAAATATCTGTCCAATTTTCTCTTAAAATTTTCCATACTATCTACCTCAACTGCTTCTCTGTGCAGTTCTGACTTTGGGAAACCCACCAAAGAAGTAGGAAAAGAAAGAGAAACAACTTTGAGAGAGAGAGAGAGAGAGAGAAAAAAAAAAGAGAAAAAGGAGAATGTTTGTTACATGGAGAGTTTGAGAAGCCAAAGGTGAGAGAAGTATCAGCTATCGAGTGATCCATGAGCAGGCTGCTTGAATGCTCCCTTCGTTCTGAGGTAATAATACGTTTTTAAATGGGCACACAAAATGTGGGTTGTCCTGACACAATTTCACTGTATAAGGAGCTAATTGATTTAGTGTTACTCACCAGCAGGTTGATGCAACAGAAAAAAGAATAAATCATAGTTCACTTCCAGTAAGCAGGTCAACTTCTTACATCCTTGATGCTGATTCCTATACTTCACTTACAGTAGCAAACAGAAGCCGAATTGACGCGTGATTTAACGCCCATCTGCCACAGCAAACAACATGACTTTAAGCAGCCCAACCTGGACAAAGTCTATCGCTTTGATGGGCTTCCAAAAGTCAGTAGCAAACAGTGTGACTTTTGACTTCACTTTTCTACCATTATCTTACAAATGAGAAAGCAAAGTCGAAGGTGGCCAAAACAAGTTTGAATTCTGCCTCAAGGCTTTCCACTCCTCCTTGTGTTGCAGCTGCTTTGTGAGTACTCATTGGTTTCTTTATCTCACAGCAGAAAACTTGCCCAGTAGAAAGTATATTAAGAATTGTTCATGCACCTATATTACTACAGTGACTACACTTCAAAAGTACTTCAGCGGTTGTAAAGCGCTTTGGGACATCCTGAGGTCATGAAAGGCACTATAGAAATTTAAATCTTTCTTTTTTTTCACCCACACATTGCATGCACCCGAAGTACTTTCCCTTCTGTTGACGGGCTCTACACAATAAACGAGACTTAAGAGTGATTGGAAGACATCAACTTGAAAGAGGCATTGCATTCTACAAATGTGGCCTGATACTAACTGCAGACGTTCTAAAACAACTATGATCGGAGATTGGCTGCCTTCTATAGATGAAATGTAGTAAATATTTTTGACAAGTACACTGAAGAGGTGAGTGCCCAGAGAAGGGAGTAGGCTGGTTTGTGACTGAAGTCAGCAGCTTCCATTAATCTGTGGAACACATTCCTATACTCCTCTAAAAATGGATGATTAACACTCAAGAGTTTCACAGCAAGCAGGGAATTATTCCATTGTGACAAGCCTGCATTTGCATAGTGACTACTTGCTACAACTCTCGGTATCCATTAAATATGTCAGAGCACGTGCGGTACATCGAAAATATTTAGCCCATGATCTAATGTTTGAACAGGAAAAGACAGTAGTGTTGTACTGATTCACGAGGGAGAAACTCGCTCAGTCCCATGTTTGATTAAACCTTTCATCAAACTGACTACTATTGATTGTTTTTTGTTCCCAATTGCACCAGCTTTCAAGATCATAAAACATTCTTCTTCGGGTGAGTAATGGAAAGGTGCAATATACAGCTGCATTATGAATCATGTCTGGAGTGCAAAATGATTAGATTTGGCCTGTACATGTATACATCTTTGGAACTGCTTGAACTGTAGAATCTCTCTACTTTAACCTTGTACTGCACTTGTTTACAGTAACAGCAGAAATAGTTGTGACGACCTTTGTAGAGGTTGCTACCTATTTGGTGAATCCCTGAGCCTTTTTTGGCGGGCTGCAGCACCACTATTGCTGTTACTGCAGCGGAGGAGCAATAGTATAGAAATATAAACATGTTTAGTACAGGAGGAGGGCATTAGCCTCTTACTTCTGCTGACAGTTGGTCCTGTTCATCAAATGAATTGGTCGGTCAATTATATGAGGCTTGAGGTTGGAATGCAAAAAGTAAATTTCAGGCAGGCAGATGCAACAGGTCTATTTTAAGATTTAATAGTACCCTCAATCTGCAGTAAAACTGACAATAAATCTCAGATTTTACAACAGTTGCTCAATTCCAGCTGCTTCTTTGTGACCTCATAGAGAAGCTTGTCTTGATTTTATTGTTCTTGTTTAATAGACATCTCAGTTATCATCCTTCAGCTTATTCAATTTGTGATCAAAACAGGATAAATGGAAAACAATGGATACCCTGGATTTAAGGAAAGGCAGTAATTCAATTAGATGGCTTCATAAAATATGAGAACCAAGCTGCAATGTTTTGCAAGAGTTATCTCAAGGCCCCCACTTATCTCTGTTGGCAAGTGTACTGTCCAGTATGGGTCTGAGCCATTTAAAATAGGAAGCTTTGATCTCCTGTCTGTGCTGAGTTGAATTGTGACTGCTGACAGAGGGTTGTGGGTTCAAGTCCCACTCCAGAGACTTGAGCAAATAATCTAGGCTGACACTTAGTGCAGAACTGAGGGTGTGCTGCACTGTCAGAGGTGCTGTCTTTCGGATGAGACATTAAACCGAGGCCCTGTCTGCTCTCTCAGGTGGATGTAAAAGATCCCATGGCACTATTTCGAGGAAGAGCAGGGGACTTCTCCCGTGTCCTGGCCAATGTTTATCCATCAACCAACATCACTAAAACAGATTACTCGGTCATTATCACATTGCTGCTTGTGAATCCTTGCTGTGAGCAAATTGGCTGCCGCATTTCCTACATTACAACAGTAACTACACTTCAAAAGTACTTCATTGGCTGTAAAGAGCTTTCAAACATCCTGAGGTCACAAAAGCACTCTATAAATGCAAGTTCTTCCTTTCATTCTTTCTTTCTTTCAACCCATGGACTGGGATGGAGAAAGGAAGAGTCTTCCTAGCTTCCCCTTCTGATCTCTATCCAGTAATACCTGCTGGGAAGTGTCCCTGTCTGCACCGTGGATAAGGGTGGGCCTTGGATATGATGGCTGTCATCATCAAAAAGCCTGTCCATCTAGGTTCACACGTGAAGAATGGCTACTTGGAGAGTAGAGAGTGGTTGGCACTTGTGAACCAGTGTTTTGAGAATAGATGGGGAGAAAATTTAGAGGTGGAGGGGAAATAAACAAAAACTAGCTGAGTCCTGAGATCGGATTGCAGCCTCAATCATTGCGTGTATGTTATGATTTGCAATTACAGTGAGGTTTTTGGAGGATAGCTTTATTTTGTTTTACTGCTGGCAGCAGCAATCATGGCAGATGCTTAAAGCCAGTACGTTCCATCCCATAATTATGTGATGATTCAATATTAAAAAGCAAATGATTGCAACAAAATCACTTCAGGTTAATTGAGTAGTAGACAGGTGGTTCTTGGGTACTGGTAGGATGTGAATGTAAATTAGAAACTAATCATTAAGGCTTTTGTACAATTTGACTCAGCCAACTCATTGTGGTACTCTCACGATAAGTGGTCTATTGAAAGTCAGACTATTGGAGCAGGATGCCACCTAATCACTGTAACTGCACAAATCTGACTCAACATACTGACACAAAACAGAACCCAAGCTTCAACTCTGCTGTAGTGCTCTTTGATGGTGTAATTTGCATATGACACAAATACATGTAAAACATTTGTGGTAAGGATGTTCCCAAGGATGGGTGAAACTAGAACTAGGGGGCATAATCTTAGAATAAGGGGCTGCTCTTTCAAAACTGAGATGAGGAGAAACTTCTTCACTCAGAGGGTGGTAGGTCTGTGGAGTTTGCTGCCCCAGGAAGCTGTGGAAGCTACATCATTAAATAAATTTAAAACAGAAATAGACAGTTTCCTAGAAGTAAAGGGAATTAGGGGTTACGGGGAGCAGGCAGGAAATTGGACATGAATTTAGATTTGAGGTTAGGATCAGATCAGCCATGATCTTATTGAATGGCAGAGCAGGCTCGAGGGGCCGATTGGCCTACTCCTGCTCCTATTTCTTATGTTCTTATGTTCTTATATGCCTTGAAATTAGACTCTTAGAATATTAGCATAAAAAACATTTGAGTAATTTCAACAGAAGTTCTAACCTATTTTTGCAACCTCGTGTCCTATTCGACCCCAAGCTGAGCTTCTGACTTCAAATCCCAAAGACTGCCTACTTTAACCTCAGTAACATGCCCTGCCTCCACTCCTACTTCAGTCCATCTGCCATTGAAACCTTCATTATCTCCAGACCCGACTACTCTAATGATGTCATGGCCTGCTTCCCATCCTCCACCCGAAGTAAACATCAGCTCATCCAAAACTCTGCTGCTTGTATTCTATCCCACACCAAGTTCCACTCACCCATTAATGCCTGTCCTTGATCTACGATGGCTCCTGGTCCCCCAATGTCTCGAACTGTGTTTAAATCCCTCCCTATCGCTGTAGCTTCCTCCAATGCTACAACCTATGCCGAAAACTCTCTGATCCTCTGACTCCAGCATCTTTTGCATCCCCGCCTCCCTAAAGTGCATCATGGGCGGCTATGATTGCAGCCGCCAAGGCCTCAAATTCCCTCCCTAAACATCCCCACCTCCCACTCCTCATTTAAGATCCTCCTAAAAACCCACCTCTTTGACCAAGCTTTTGACCACCCTCATATAGCTGTAGCTTTGGCCAGATGTCCATTTTTTTGATTATGCCTCTGTAAGGCACTTTGCGATGTCTTTCTACATTTAAAGCGTTATATAAATGCAAGTTCATCTTGTTAAAGTAAATGGGTTAATGACTCCATTAAAATAATGGGCAAAGGAAGTTCATTCAATCAGAATAAGGAGTTGTTAGCTAATAATAATTAATGAGCCTAATTTCAAAGCAATGGAGCATTTTTTGTTCTGAACACTAATGTTAGCACTAACGTCAGTTTAGTGTAAAGTGAGAACTTTTTCACTAACTTTGCAAATGGAGGAAAATTTACCACACAACCTTTTTACACTCATATTAGCAACCAGAAGAAAATATATTTGTATGTGTAAATGGGATTAGTGTAGACGAACCTCACTACGGACTAGTTCTAGTTCACCTTTGTACTGTCATCTACAGGGCCTTGGCATCGTTTTATCTTCAATGTAACATGGGGTTTAAATTTATATGGAATTTGCCTGACATGCTCTTAATAGAACAGTAAATGCAGATACCCTGTGGCACTGTTCTCTGCATAATGCAACACTTCAGTTTATTCTTTCTGTACCTTTACTGGGCCAAGGTTGTTTAAAGTCAGGTTGTAATTGTTTCCTTGTTATTTTTGTGATTCATCATAGAATCTAATAGCACAGAAGGGGGCCATTTAGCCCATCGCGCCTGTGCCCAATGTAACATTGCATTACTTTATAGGATTGAGGTTTCTTTTTAAACGGTAAACTGTAACGAGTACACAAGTCTCATGAATCTGATTTTGCTGGTTTCTAGGAATCTCTGACTTGCTCACTGTAACCTTCAAGTCTTTGCGGTCCCACAGTCAAATTCGCGAGACATCTATAGTCATTACAGTTCCCCCGGCTGTAATGTGTAATCTCACTACATAATAAAGAAGAAAAAAAGGATTTGCACTTAATTACATGCAGCTGTAAAGACAAATAGTTGCAGGTGGATAATACGTCACTGTCCAAATAATCTAGTCTTGTGGTTGGGCAGCGGATCCAAGGACAGTGGACTACAATATTTCAATTGAATAATGCCTGTTTAAAATGACAACTAAATTATCTGTTAGAACCTATGAAGCATCGTGTGTGTAATTTTAAAAATGATTTTAGCAAGATGAAGATAAGACAGGGAAAGGTAGAGCAAGCAATATTAAAATAGGAGTGCCGTCTCATTTTAAGGAAAGCCAAGCAAAAATTTCTGCCAACAGTAAAATACGCTTAATGGAATGCATCAAATTTTCTGCTTGCAAGTGTATATTTTAGGGATCTTATTATGATTTCATCACTGCTTTCCTACTGAACACTTAGCAAAAAAAGGTGTTTCACCAAACCATTAGTTTCTTGCTGTCTGCTTATTCTGTTTTTGTCAATAGTGCGCCATCTGGTGGTTCTCAAACACATTAGCACTGACAAAATGTTCTCCAACGCAACTGAGAGTGAAATTGGGAGCATGAGCAGTTTGAGTTTATCTCAACAGACTCCTGTAATTTTGTGACTTAATATGGGCTCACCTGTCCAATTTTGCTGCTGTACCTCTACTCTTTTACCACAGATTAAAATGTAGACAAGTAAACTAGTGCTGCGTTTGATAAAATGACGTACTTGCAGACCACGTGTTATACACAGTTTGTATAATGTGAAGCAGTTTTGCTTGGAAACTTTAAAAAATGTCATTTTTATGTTTTAATGTTGCCAAAAAGCTGACAGACCCTCTTTGTGGACATTTAAATTTAATGCTTGGTTCCCTGGCAAGGTAGCAATGCAGGTCCAGCAATATAACTCGAGTCTTCCGGCCCCATGCCATCCTAAGCAAATAACGACCTCAAACTGGAACTTGCAGTGTAATTGTGCCCTCCGTTGAGTTGAGGCTATTTCGTGATGTTGTAATGGGAACGTTTCTCTGACACCCTGATGAAGCCCTCATAGAAGCCTCAGAATATCAAGGTGTACAGTGGATTCTGTGACTGCACCAGAGGTCATGTTGTCAGGAGTAAGTAACGGTGCCTTGTAATTATGCTGTGTGAATGTTCGTGTAGAAATGCTTGATTACTTTATATAAAATTCTTTTGTTTTCTATTGAATCTGTTTATAATTTCAAGGCCAATATAAATGACGCTTATTTTGCCAAGCAACTCAATGAAATCTGAACAAAGAGCGGTCTACACTTGTCTTCTTTCAGAAAATAATGTTTTGGGATACAATGTATGAGTAATTTGAGACATGTGGTAAGTGCAGCATGCTTAGGAGGAACAGGTGACTTTGCATCAATGGTTCCCAAAGCTCTCCACCACTGGGTTTTCCTCGCCTCAAGTCTGGGTCTGTTGTAGACTAATTGATAGAGATTGATTGCTATGATTAGTCAACAATTCTATTATCATTGTATCATGCAACTACCAGGATAATGTAGGCGAACTAAATGTTTTTTTTTTGTCCAGCAATTCCGATGTTATCACAAGATAATTACAGACAAGGAAGGCCACTGAGCCCATCTTGATTCATCCATCCAAAGAGATCATAACAAGAAGTAGCCAATTGTTCCTTAAATGATTCCAGAGCTTTTGCCTCCACTACTCTATCTGGAAATTTATTCCACATGTTGATCTCTCTTTGTGTGAAGAATGTCCCGATATCTGCCCTAAAAGATCCGTCCTGTAGTTTGAACCTTTGTCCCCTTGTCCTACTCCAAATGAGCACAGTGTTAACTGTACTGATATTGTAGTACCTTTATGCTACATATAGTACAGTTTAATTTACAGTAATATTCTGGCTTGACTTTTTTTATATCCTTAATAACCTTGCCTGCCTCTGTAAGATAGATCACCTCCTAGTCACCTCCATTCCAGGCTGAAAAGACCAAACTTCTCCAGTCTTTCCTGATAACTCAGACCCTTGACACTGGTGTACTTTCAAACAAAGCTGCCTATGGGACAATTTGAGATGATTTTCCAAACTTTCTTTTTTGGGGAGTTACATACACCATTTTCATATGATGTCAGGTGCATGCAGTGTGATTATGTGATTTTTTTTGTGTTGGTTTGTATTGTATTGCCAAATCATGACAAAAATGTTTGCTTTATATTTCTTGTCAAAGCGATTCCACTTCAAAGTAGTTAACAGTGCAGCTGAAAACATACTCCTGTAGTTCCAATAAACTTTTCCAGTAATTTCCTCAATCAGCATTTTGCACATCCAAAAGTGTGCAAAATGATTAAAATAAATCAATTAGTGGTACTGTCCGACCAAAGCAGGTGTTTCTTTACCTGTATATCCCATCCATATCCTTGCAATTATATTCAAAAACTCTTCCAATTCCAAAAATATCCCCTAGTATTTTTCCCAGGAGTAGTATTCACTGTGCTATATGTGGCATAAAGGTACTACAATATCAGTACAGTTAACACTGTGCTCATTTGGACCCCCAATATATTTTCTTGTCTTCAAGTAATTTAAAAAATGGACCCTTCTCTTCAGCATTTAATATTACCATCATAATGATTGTTAATGTGCTTTCATTTTTATTTCCTTTCCCCAGTTTGGTTTCCTTTTCTCTCGGTGGCCCTGAAATTCCTAGGCCTGGGAGGGCTGAAGGAGGACATGTCAGATGGCTGTGCTGGAAGTTGGGGCAGAACCCGATTCCTTTAGGTCTCCTTCTCTCCTCCTTTACGACATTCCTTAAAATCTACCTCTCACCTGTCCTATTAGCCCCTTCTTTCTCTGTGACATTATTTATCTGATTACGTTCCTGTGAAGCACCTTGGGACATTTTACTATGTTAAAGGTGCTAATATAAATGCAAGTTGTTGTTGTTGTACGTTAGTAAATTTCAAGGTGGTGGCGGAAACGTGTACTTCTAAATCGGTCACTGCTCCTCTCCTGATGTTACTGAAAGAGGCAAGACTGGTGAGATGAAGCGCCCCACTGGAAATCCTGTGAGTTCCAGCTGTTTTGTAGCCAGTAGAAAGTACACCTGCATAAAGCAGTCGTACTTATTGTACATACTGGATAGTGGGGCCAAATGCTGGTTTCTTAGTGGCAACAGACATTGCAGCAATTTCTTTCGAAAGATTCCACTCTTCTGCCAAATCAGCCCTTCCCTCCGGCGGTGTGTTGAGATGCTGCTCTGACTTTTCTGGCCCTCCATGGGGCGGACACCCAGGAAGCACCATAAATGGCAGAGTCACCTGCCGTCCTTTTTGTGAAAGACCTCATCCCTGGAATTTGGGATGAGGGTCAGCATTAGGCCGGACTGGCAACCAGAAGTCCTGCCCCGCCACCCTTGCTGAGAAACTGACGCTTGCTGGTGATTCACCAGCCTTCCATTACCTCACTCCAGTGGCGATTCTCACGGGTGGGCCCAGATAGTTAGCACTGGCGGATTATTCAAGGGACAGGGGCATTAGGACTTGCCCACCCTTTCCCATCTGATGCTTACAGACGCTCGCTTTCCAATGGGCCAATGGAGAGTGATCAGGAGTGAGAAACCTGCCTGATTCTATTTCTCCCCATCTAACCCAGGTGCTCCGAAGCCAACTGTGGCAATAATGTCGCCCTAGCTGAGAATGTTTTTCATTTTTAAATGTGTATTTAGAATTCCTCATTCAATCGTCACTGGCTGTTGGAGCCAGTCCGAGAATGAGTGCTCCACGTCTCTGATTAACTTGGCTTGAAAAGAATCATTTGCAAATAATCACAAGCAAAATTAGTAATGACTTCACACAGAAAATAACCAACATTTTGAGGTAAGTGAATCATTATCGCTCTCCAGAGAAATACTGAAACATTATCAGTGTTCACACGAGATCCACAAGGACTGGGGTGAGTGTATGTTCAGTAGACTTCGTTGAGGTAAGGACTCAGCTCCTGGTCAAGAGTTGTGAGTTGGGAAAATTAAGTCAAATATTTTATTTCAGTGAGGTATTCATGATTCTGGTTCCTTTCTAATGTGCACTAAACTATCACCACCAATACATAATAAATAAAATGTCAATAGTTAGGTCAGAATTGTGATCATTTTCAAACAAAGTTTATCATGGCCTGGACTGAAAAGATGTGAGGAACCCTTCCACTCCCCCAACCAATGGATACTTCAATTACTTGTTCAAACAAAAACCCCGTGAAATAAACTTAGATTACATACCAGGCGTTGCCATCCACCGTTTATACCCTATACAGTCCAGTCCTGTTGGTGTGCTCTGGGAGAATGTAAGAAACCTCAGGGGAATATCTTTGAAGGTAGCAGAGAGAGGTGATAGAAAGGAAAATCTCATTCCGACCTAGGGAAAGGATGAAGAGTTCAGTATTATCTAAATAGCCAATGCACTAGTACAGCTGTGCACAACTTCTCTGACCTTGAGTGACGCATGGCTCCTCAATAGACAGAGGCTAAACGTACAACGTGTTCATCTAAACTGAACCTTGGGAAGCGAGAATAACAAAAAAAATTAAACCCATTCATTAAAATAATGCGAGCTTAATATTGTAACAAAGATTATTTTGTATTTTAAATACAGCAAAGTTTACAATGTAACACTGCTAAATGAAAGACTATATCGGATATTTTCATAGATTTTATGAAACGCTTGTTTAGCTATTCTGACAGATTAAAAACAGACAACACTCCCAGGTGGGTAGAATTCGATTGCAGGCTTTACATTGTGCACTCTGTACTAACATCAAATATATGTTGTAACAAAGTATTCTCAGGACCTGCGTCCCAAACAGAGAGGCAGTTAGAGTGAAAGCCAAGAGATGGAACGAAACCTAAAGAGAAAAGACAGAACGTCAATAGTTGAAGAAACCCACATGAGGAGTGAATTTGCTGTCCCAGCCTCATGTAAGTACAGAAGGGACGGACTGAATTTGCTTAGGTGCAAGCTCGTTGAAAGATGAGTTCAGAACTGGAGAAACTACAGGGATCTCCAATTTCAGCAAAGCTAAGATGAAATATGATTCAAAAACGGAGTTACAGGGTTAGGATCCCTCTGGTTGCTATGTGTAGTGACAATGTAAATATCTTTGTGGCAATTTCCCCTGTTTGGTATTTCAAGTCAGACTGTAAACACATTCTAAAAGAACACGCTCACAATTTCACTAGGAATAACGAACAAAGGAAATTGCTACAAAAAGAAAATGACACAATCGCTATAAATAACAACCAAGGAAATTTATACCCCACGATGGGTTATCAGTGAGATGTGAAGATGCCTCTTTGTAACTTGTGATAAAGTAATATCAGCACAATGTTCATAGTTCGATAATAGTAAGGAGAGCAAGAAGGATCACAAGTCAGGGGTTTCATTAGAGGTCAATAGCAGGAGAACTTCCCTCATTTACTGTAACCCAAATCACCAGTTATTGAACTGGGTGATTTACATGGAATCCTTTTGGGAGCTGTGCATCGTTTGCACAGCCCGTGTGGCACTTCGCGTCGCCTCTTGTTACTTTTCTCCAATCTTCCACCTTACTTTTAAAATCCAATGAAACTCCTAATAACTTTGGATAGACAGAGACCTGCCAAGAGGACCCAACCGTTCTGAACAGCAGAGTCAGCCATGAAATGAAGGTAATGCAGAATACTAATGATTGAAAGGACAGTTTGTGAAGTGAAGCACCCACAGACACACAGCTACAAGAGGAAGGCTGAAGGGCCGAGAGAGGCAGCAGCTCACAGTACTTCAGAGGACTTGTTGCTTTCTCTTACTTCATTGCGAACCTCAGTGTTGGTCCTCCCATGCCTCGTTCTGCTGTTCTGTAGCTCTTCAAGCAACTTTCTCCGCCTGTTCCTTGCCTCTTCCAGCAACAATTCATCTGAACTGCAACGTTTGTAAGGTGGTAAAGATATCTCTTCTGTTTCGTCCTCCCTGTCTAGTTTACATTTCCCCTCATGTTCTGTGCGACCAAATAACCAGGCCGCTTGCCCAAAGTCTGAGAACGGTCGCTGCCTTAGATGGTTCTTTTGGTGGCATCGTAGGATAGTTGACACAGTTGGGTTCCTCTCCCGTGTTGTTTGGGTCAGATGCTTACTTACTTCCTGTGTGGCAGTGCCAGGTAGAGAAATGTTTCAGATTCAAACATTAATGGAATGAACATGAGCACATGTGACATAATGATGGAACATGGGGCAAGTGACAACATAATAAATTTATATAAAACATTAGTGCTTTCTGGTATATCAGGATTAACATCCATCTCGTTATGACTTTTTCATGTAATTAAAACAGACCAATGGCAGGGTTGGCAGAAATGCCTGGTTTGTAAGCTTGTTGGGACAATCTCTCCTCTCCCTCCCCTTCTCCCCTCCCATCTCCTCTCCTCCCCTCCCCCAGTAGATGACAAATCAAGCCAAGTATATGATCCAGGGCATTCCCATCCTTACTTGTGGTGGTTCAGTAGCGTTTTTGATACATAGTCAGTGCGACATGTTGTACTGGAAGACAGGAAGTATTTCGGGAGTGAAGGACGTACTCTCCATAGCTCGCAAATGGAATACTTTCCATACTTCAGTCACAACCACAGTAGTATTCTGGTTATGCCATCTCTGAATAATAATTGTGCTTTTAGACACATTTGGTTAACCTATTATGCAGGAAGTGGAAGATTATAGTATGTGCCGTCACTTGCAGTGGCATGCGCCCTCCTTGTGACGCCAGGGCTTTTGCAAGCTGCTGACTTGTCTGACCCTCTTGGACTGAGGTGCGTCTGACACCAGCTGCTCTGTAGTACAGATTTTGATTAGGGTGGAGAAAGATTTCAGATGTGGGGAGGACTTAGCTGCATTGTTTATCATGGGTCAATGGAGTGGGATGAATTTTATTCGACATACATTGTGTGGTGCCAACTAGAAGCAGCACCGGTTCTGGTTGGGAGTTAATAAATAATAAGCAGCCGGCTTGTTTCTGTGCCTGGTGGCCACGTTAATTTGTTGTGTTACCCCATCTGTTGTTGTCTTTGCCTACAGAGCATTAAGTTATTTATTACGTACTACATTAAATAAAATTGAAGACTGACAGGTCAGGGAATGCACCCTCATCAGCTATGGTACTGAGGTGGGGAGGCTGGTGCCAAGAAACCTATTTTTGTCTGCAACTGATGATCTAAACAGGGTATTGTTGATTTGGCATCGTCAGTACGTGACGTCAGTATGCCTGCTGCATGCTCCATTTATATAATTATTGGAACTATATGAAGGTGAGGATTGGAGAAATAACATTATATGCACATGAAGTATCCCCAACTAACATTGTACAGTAAATGCAAGTGAGTAAAAGGGACCTTCTGAGAACGTAGCCCATTATATATTACTTTAAATGTTGCCGTGTGTGAAAGTCCCCCCTCCCTTTTACGTAGACAGTTCTACCTAAAAGGTAACTGGACACACGGACCATGTTCTACCCGAACAGAACAATTAAACAGGTTTCATGTGGCTTGGCTCCCCAAAGCCTTTCCACCATCTAGAAGGCACAAGTCAGAAGTGTGATGGAATACTCTCCACTTGCCTGGATGAGTGCAGCTCCAACAACACTCAAGAAGCTCGACACCATCCAGGACAATGCAGCCCGCTTGATTGGCACCCCATCCACCACCCTAAACATTCACTCCCTTCACCACCGGCGCACAGTGGCTGCAGTGTGTACCATCCACAGGATGCACTGCAGCAACTCGCCAAGGCTTCTTCGAAAACACCTCCCAAACCCGCGACCTCTAACACCTAGAAAGACAAGAGCAGCAGGCACATGGGAACAACACCACCTGCATGTTCCCCTCCAAGTCACACACCAGCCTGACTTGGAAATATATCGCCGTTCCTTCATCGTCGCTGGGTCAAAATCCTGGAACTCCCTTCCTAACAGCACTGTGGGAGAACCTTCACCACACGGACTGCAGCGATTCAAGAAGGCGGCTCATCACCACCTTCTCAAGGGCAATTAGGGATGGGCAATAAATGCTGACCTCGCCAGCGACGCCCACATCCCATGAACAAATAAAGAAAACCATGCTGCACACTGCACACCTGTGACGTCACGTGTGATCCTGCAGATCTGCTTATGTAAATGTAAAGATCTTTAAAATAGAAATAACCACGGTTCAGGTTGGCCCAAGATACTGATAGAGATTCAGGAGTGGGGTTTGTGTAATAGCCACCACTGGCCAGTAGATGGTAGATTCAGCATTTCAAAACAAAATATCATCCACTTTTGTTTTTAATGCAGTATATCCTTGTTCGCTGCAATAAATATTAAAAATGGCAGCTAACTTTTTTTTAAGCATTGGCTGACTTTTTTTTCTTGTGAGATCAAGCCACATAAAACCTGTTCTATTCGGGTAGAACATGAGTAGCGATAAAAATCTCGCCACCATGTTGATGGGAGTTGATTTTGGAACAGTTTGAAAGTTTGTGACCACCTGCCGCAGGATGGCTGGAAGTTTAGTCAAAGCAACTCCAGGTACACACACATTTTGATCAATACTGGGAATTCTATTGTAGCGTTCCCAGCCACTAGCATTACAATCCTGATCAAACAGAAGTACTCCTTGGAAAGTGGCTGTGAATTTGTCCCCCTATCGTTTTTTTATTGATTATAACTGATGCTAATACCTGTATTTCTTCAGCTTTTCTATTTAAAAAGATTCCTTACAGGGACAGAAATCCCGCAAACATTTTAGCCAGTTTTAAAATTGGGACTGTGTTCTTCACGAGAGAAATAAAGAGAGGGTGAGGGTGAGGTTAGCCCAGGTGGCACCCTAGCAAACGGCTATAGGGTATCAATGGAAGCCCTGCTCAACTGCCCAACAACACACAAATCACTCATGGGAAGAAATAGTTATGTTGGGCAAGTTCTTAAAATAGAGTTAGATGGCCACTGTTGAGGATAAATGGTCACTAGACATCTCTCTGGCACGATCTTCACCTCCAGGTCTGGTCTCTGAGGTGAAGGGTCTGCATGTTGTGTAATCTCCTACTGTCAAAACCCTGATAATATTCAGGGTCATATTTTCCTTTTTTTTAAACTCTTTTTAAATGTTTATTTGTACAAGTAGCAATTGCTTCAATTTTCAACAGTATTATTCTCGTGAAAGAAATGGGAGGAATGTTACTGGAGTGTATTTTCCTATTTTCCAAAGGGTTTGCGACAAGCTAATTTTCCTGCTTTTGAAAGTGATTCATGGGTTGCAGACTCTTATGGAACACCCTCCAGGAATTGTAGAAAAACAATGGAAGACAGTTAATGCTGATCTTTCTTCCAATGCCACTTTTGAGGCACCTTCAAGTAGGCCCACTTCTGATGCAGGTTGCCTTATCCCCATTCCCCTTAAAAGGATGTTGCCTCTGTTTGACCCCCCCCCCCACCACCAAACTCCCTGCCCTCAACAACCTATGCATGAAGGTGCAGATGAGAACCTGTATTCTGGCTCTCTGTGGTACAGAGTGTTTGTATATCGATGCACAGTGAGATCTGCCAGCTTCCTATTGGATGCTTAAGAGACCTGCTAGAAATGCTGATACAAAATTCTCCTATTTAATTCATAACGTTAAAAATATAAGCCTTAAGATTGCAGTCTCTCTCAATTCTTTCTACAAGTGTACATTAATAAACCCACATTATTGTTTTATAGTGATTTAAAATTTTAATTCTCTCATAAAATTTTGCATTTTTTTATATATGGTGTATTGTCAATCATGGACAGATGGGCTGAATGGCCTGTTTCTGTGCTGTAGACAATGTAAAAAGGTGCTCTTACATCTGCAGGCTTGCACTATAATTCTTAAACCACTCACCTCATCTTTGGCAATATCAATGACTGAGGAAGTTGTATTTAGACTTGTCTGTGATTGACTACTAATGCCACTGTCTTCTTTCTGACATTCATAATCCAGTGATTGTACTGAAAGAAGAAGACTTCCTCTTGGTTTCAGTGCTGTTGGCCTTTCAGGCCCATCTAACATTCCATCCATTGTCCTGCTAGAATCAAGGGACGTCCATGAAGAAGTACTAGCTCTGTTGCTGCGAAAACTTCTTCGAAAACTTGACCTTGGACTTTGTGGTTTAGGACTCATAGGCCTTGCAGGGAAAGCGGCATCCAAGCATTCTGAAATCACACAAGGCCTATTCCATGTTGGACTTAATTGATTCAACAAGGTATGTGGGATAGATTGATTTGGTGCAGTTTTGAAACCATCTTCAGTTTCTAGGCAACTGTCGGACGGCAATGTAAGTCTTAATCCATTAGGGGATGTCCTTTTTACCCTCTGCTCCACTGGCTTCGTAACATCATGATGTTCAAGAAAGCTATCAGAAAGCTGGGCTTTATTTGATGTACGAGGAGATGAGGGTGATGAAGCTGCTAAAGAAGGGGTATTGTCTACCTGTTCCATTGAGATCCTCCTTGCATATTCACTGTGCACCTGAGACTGTGTTCTTATGACTTGATTTTCCCCATCGGTTGTATTTGAAGTGCTCCCTGGACATGGTCTCTTCGTGGACTCTGATTCACTCAGTTTCATAAATTTTCTCCAGGACATGTGCCTTGACTTCCCTTCATCGCCATCACTTTTCTTATGAGATTTAGAATTCTGATTAGCATTTTCTTTTTCTCCACATTTTGTCTCGAAGAAAATGGAAAGAGATTTATTGGCTAAAGCCCGTTTCATTCTAAGGTTAAGGCTATCTGCACTTTTGCTCTTTTTGCACCTGTTTTCAGTCGCAGGAGGTATTTTGATGTTTTGCTCCTCAGTGTTACTGTCATCGCCCTCCATGGAGTCTGTGCTCCTGCTATGGAAATGTCGGCCATTTTCTGCCACTCTCTGAACCTCGTCCATATCTTCCACCTCCTGCAGTCTATCAGAGACAAATACCCTTTTGACACACTGGTTCAACTGGTTACTTCTTTCAAAAACCTCATTGTCATCATCTGAGCCATCTAAAGCAGGGTATTCACTCTTGATGCTGCTTCTGAACTGGTGAGACAGATGAGCTTTATAGTTAGGGTAATGCACTTTATACATGGGAATGCCATTTGCTTTGGCCTTTGCTTGTGTTTTATTCTCATCTGCATCTTTGGCCTGTTGCTTTCTGTTTTCACCCTTGCTGTTGCTTTCAGCTTGATGCGTTGAAGCTTTGTTTCTCCTGAACGATGCCATTTTTGTGAAAACTGAAAATGTGGAGCTTTTGAAAGATGCGCTGAAAGAGTTTAATGAGGATAAAGACCCAAACCGGTCATCTCCTTTAGTGTTGGTCTGTTTCTGTAGTGCTTTGTGAAGACTGCTGTTACTTCCAAATGGGTAAATATTTTCATCTAGTTCCTCACTAGTTGTACTGTTGCCATCAGTATCATAAGCAATTTGTGTAATATCACTGGATTCACCATCCAGTTTTAATGTCTCTTGGCTTCCATTTTCACTATTGCCTAGATGTTCATCTAGGATGGTGTCATAATCCATGCTATCACTACTTTCAGCTTGCAGAGTGCCTGCCTCTACTGGAAGGGCCATAAATCTTCTGTGTAAATTTGTGTTTGAAATGTCAGCGTCTTCTAACTTTGCCTCTAAAGGAAGGTCACTTGTCTTTGTCTCAACACCATCAATACAGATATGATCATTTCCTGCACTGTTTTCAGGAGCTGTATAAATGTCCCTTGACCCTGCCTCAACAAAAAAGAATGTTGGCACTAATTCAGCATCAATTGTTGTCTCTTTTTTAGTTGTTTCTGTTGTGCTGCTCAATTGTTGAGAAGCAGTATCATGTGACACTGATAATCCTTCAACAAAAATCTCCCTTTGCTCAGACGTTGAAGCAAGACATGCCTCACCTGGTTCAATGCTAGTTTGAGGAGGAATCTCACTTACTCCTGCTTCTTCTTTATTAGAAACATTCCTTATCCTTAAGTTTTGTTCTGTGGGTTCTTTGAACACAGCACACCATTCATCTGTTTCTGAACTTGTACCAGTGCAGTGTTTAAAAGATTGTTGAATCACCTCAAGTGGACAATCACTTTCCTGACCAGAGAGTATAACAGAATTTTCCTTTTTGACACCACTGCCTTCAGGATAGATTTCATTTACTTCTATTTTTCTCTCAACAAAAAGCTCAGTTATTGTCTCAGAAATGCAGTCTGAGCTTGTGTCAACAGAACTATCTTTTGTATCTGTCCTTATGTTAACTGAAGATGTGTTTGTTTTTCTGTCCTTTCTAAGATCAATCTCATGTGGTTGTATTTCTAGACTTCTGGTCTCTGGTTCAGTTTGTGATGTGCTGTTATCTATGCCTGGTGCTTCAGTACTCTTCTGACTTGACTCACATTTCTCAAAATCTCCAAGAAAATTCTCATGTTGTTCTGTTTCTGCTGATGGCAAGTCAGTGTTTTCCCCTTGCTTATCCTCAACAAAATCCTCCTGTGATTCTGTGAGAGTTTTTGGACAAATCTGACTGAGCTTTAATTTTCCCTCTTGAGAAGCTTCTATGTGTCTTTCTGTAGAATTACAACTTGTCCTTGTAGCTGTTTCCTTACTTGTCCCCAATCCTCTCTCAAGAGAAACTTTTGCAGTTCCTTCAAAATCGGTTTCAACAGAAGATTCGGTCGATTCCAGTTCCACTCCAGTGCTGTTGCTTTGTACGCTTTCTCCAACATCAGAATCACTTAAAATTTGCTCGGTCACTGACCTCTCTGCGAGTGTTTCATGAGTAATTTCACGAGGTTCTAGTGCTGCTTCAAGCAAATTATGAGGAGCATGTGCCCTTCCTTCACCAGTAATGTCACTTATGCCTCCTTTTACGTCTCCAGAAATTTCACTTGGGACTTGATCTACTTCATGGCAAATCACAATGGCGTTAGACTCAATTTCAGAGATTTCACTAAAGTCTGTGTATCCGTTTGACTCCTGAAAAACTGTAGTTGGCTCTAATTGGCTTTCAACAACGAATCCAGGCTGGTCAGAGTTTTCTTCACGAGTCCTCAGATCTGCTATAGGTTTTGTTCCATTGATCTCTTGTTGATTCTCAGCAGAAATCCCAAAAGGCTCCGGTTTGGTCTCTGGACAAAGTAGGGCAAAATTTGTTTCTGACTTTGATTCAGGAGCAGTCTCACTTGTTTCTATCTTTGAAGAAACCACTTCTGCTTCTAATTCAGAAGAAATCTTTTTCTCTGAATTTATCAGAACAGAGATTTTACTTCGTTCAGATTTTGTGTCAGGGCAAATCTCAGGTGGGTCTGGTTCTGTTTCAAAAGGATTTTCACTTAGATCTTGGTCTATATCCAGAGAAACCCAGATTGACTCTGATTGTGATATAATCTCAGCACTGCCCACAGTGGGATATGGTTCTGTTTCAAACGGAATTTCACTTAGGTCTTGCTCTGTATCCAACGAAGTCCAGATTGGCTCTGATTTAAGTCCAGCAAAAATCTCACTTGTTTCAGGACTTCTTGCAGTGGAATCTGGCTTTATTTCAGAAGGAAATTCACTTAGATCTTGGTTTGTATCCAGAGAAGTCCAGATTGATTCTGATATAATTCCACCACAAATTTCACTTGTCCCAGGAGTGGTCCCACTGAAATCTAGCTCTGTTTCAGTGGGAATTTTACTTTGATCTTGATCTGTACCTGGAGAAGATCTGATTGATTTTGTTCTAGTAGAAGCCTTACTTTTCTCAGAATGAATTTCAGTGGGATTTGATTGTACTTCAGAGAAAATTTCACTTGGATTTTGGTCTGAATCCTGAGAAATCCAGAACGACTCTACCTCTGATATAATTCCAGCCAAAATCTCATTTGTCCCAGGACAAGTCTCAATGGGAGCAGATTCTACTTCAACAGGGAGTTTATTTAGATTGTGGTTTGAATCTAAAGAAAGGCAGATTGGCTCTGATATAAGTTCAGCAGAAACCTTAGTTATCTGAGGACAAGTCTCAACCGGATCTGATCCTATTTCAACTGGAATTTCACTTCGGTATTGACTCTCATCCAGAGAAGTCCAGATTGACTTTGATTCTGTTACAATTGCAGGAGAAATCTCATTTGCTCCAGGACAAATTGCAGTGGGATCTGGATTTATTTCTGAGAGAATTTCACTTAAAACTTGGTTTCTGTTCAAGGAAGTCCAGTGTGATTCTGTCGGAGAGATTTTACTTGTATCTGGTTTAATTCCATCAGACGTGTGATTTATACCAGGACAAATCTCAGCAGGCTCTGATTGTTTATCTATGGAAATCCTTTTTGGCTCTGTTGCTTCTGATGAAAGCACGCTTGGCTCTATATTAATGTCCAAAGAAATCCTACTTAGTAATGCTTTTGTTTCAGGGGAAATCTCAATCTGTTCTTGTGTATGCGGAGAATTCTCATTTGAGTCCCGTTTCAACTCAGGACAACTGCTGCTTGCATGTGCTTCAAGAAAAATGGCAGATAGTGTTTCTAACCTAGAAGAGATTACATTATGACCTGTTTTTGTTTCTAAGGAATTACTGCATTTTTCTGAATTTAATTCATAAGAAAGTTCATTTGTCCTCAATTTTGTCTGAAGAGAAAATTCACTTGTCTCTGATTCTGTCTCAGAGGAAACGTCACTTGATTCAGATTCTGTATCGAGTGCAGGTTGATTAGTTTTTGAATGGGCAACACTTTGCTCAGAGGCTGTGCAGAAACAACTGCTTAACTTTACTTCAGATGCCTCTGCTGAAATGTCACTTATCTCTGACTTTGCCACTAGTGCAGCTCCATTTTCCTCTTGTGTCTTGAAGGATACGTCACGTGGCTCAGAATCTCTATGGAAGGCAGTTGTACGAGTCCTTATCTGTGCTGTATGTAGTTCCGATGTTGTATCAGAGGAACCAGTACTGAACTGTGGTTCAATAGATGCATCAATTAACCTTTCTAGGTTATCAGGATAAATATCAGTTGTTTCAGGACTAGAGACAGTTATCTCTGAAGAATTCCCAGTATGTTCTGATTTTGTCTCACTTGTTGCTGGTGTTGTTTCTATAACAATTTTACTTGGCCCATGTTGTGTGTCAGGAGAAACTTGGCTTGGTCCTGGAGATTCTTCCCCTGAACCGTCTTCCTCTTTGGATTCACAGGGGTCAGAAAGGTTCTCTATGGACTCAGAAACCTGCTGGAAGAAAGCAAAGGGATATTCTTACTCATGTCTTGGAATAATTGACCGATCCAAACATCAGTTATTAGTTTCTTTTGTAACATTACAAAAGAATTCTTCTTTATGTCAATACACCTTAGTCTACCTGTTGAGCAGCATCGTGCACTATTGCAGTGCGCCAAAGGGTGCAGTATCAGTCCTGTTTACACTGCATTGTGTGCAGAGAGCTGTGTTTTTCTTGCCCACTTGTGTTGGGAAAGTTGGAGCTTCATATGTTGGCACGTAAAGGCATGGACAGAGTGCTGACTGCTGGTGTAATTTTTGTAACTGCATTTTTAATAAGTTACAACAACAATAATTTGCATTTATATATCGCCTTTGACTTAGTGAAACATCCCAAAGCGCAGGAGCACAATCGGACAACAATTGACACCAAGCCAAAGATGGCGATATTAAGACAGGTCACCAAAAGCTTGGTCAAAGAGGTAGGTTCTAAGGAACATCTTAAAGGAGGAGAGAGAGAAGGAGAGATTTAGGGAGGACGTCCCCAAGCTTAGGCCCAAGACAGCTATTGGCGCAGCTGCCAATGGCGGGGTGAAGGAAGTGGAGGATGAACAAGAGGCCAGAGTTAGAGATATACAGAGTTCTAGGAGGGTTTTGGGGCTGGAGCAAGTTACAGAGATAGGGAGGGGCGAGGCTATGGAGGGATTTGACAATGAGGATGAGAATTTTAAAATGGAGGCATTTGAGGAGTGGGAGCCATTGTAGGTCAGTGAGCACAGGGGTGATGAGTAAACAGGAATTGGTGCGAGTTAGGATATGGGCAGCCGAGTTTTGAACGCATAATTTTTTAATCCATTATACATTTTGCTTGCAGGAAAGAACATTCTTTTGACCGGTTACTGAAAATTTTACGAGTCGAAGTGATTCAATAGTTTTGGTCGCTGTGGTTCAGTTGGGCTAGAGGGTTGGGATCACTGTCCTTGCCTAGCTTCAAGCGGATTGTTGTAATCGGTTTATTTCTTCCTAATGTACTTTCTCCTCCTGAGAAGTGCGCTGGGAATTTCCTCGGGGGCTCTCCCACTTTGCTGCCAACGGGGTTTCCGCCAAACCTTTGCCAATGTTACGGCAATGGAGCAGGAGCTGCCCCGAGGAAATTCACCCCCAAGGTTTCGAGATTGCAGAAGGGGATTTTTGTCTGTTTCTTTCAATGAATGAAAACAACTGACTACATAACCAGCAATTTTCACTCCTTAAAATAAGGATGATGGTGCAACAAGCTGCAAGAGTTTTGTGGTCTGATTTTAAAAACGCAGTTATTTTTCTGATAGGGCTTTGTACAGGCGACCCTTATATTGCAGCTGAACATCATTACAAGACCACCTCATCCAGGTAGCCTGGATACCTCATCTAGGTGGCCTGATGCACATTTGATAGGATATGGAACATTTGGCATCAAGTCAATAGCCGGGAGGATACCACAGAGGCCCCAAAAGTGCTGTACAAAAGCACTACTTTACCACTTACTCTCCAGGAAATGGGTTTCACATAAGCGAATAGTCATTTCAATTGCATAGCATTTGGAGAATGATAAATTAATTCTGATAGAACAGTGGTTTTGTTGGTAAGGTGCTGATTGAAACCTTTTTGTTAAGGTTGTTTCTGCTCTTTTGTTCAACGCACTCTTGCTCTTTCACCAAAACAAACCTTTAGTCAGAGCTGAGCAAAATACTACATTGGGTTCACACTATCATTATTGTTTATGCAGGTGAATTCCTCATGTGGGTGGTATATGGGCGTGAGACATATTTTGACTAATCACAGAAGTCACCTCATATTGGACCGCCAACATTTCTGAAATCTGAATTTGTTTTAAAAAGATACAAAATACCAACACAGGGAGTTTCTTCAGGAAAAGAAAAGTACTGTTTTGGGAATAATGGCCCCAGGAGAGCTGTACATTATTATTTAATCTCTGAAATTTTTTTGTACATGGCTGATTTCCAATGTTAAATTTTACTCGATCACAGTCATTAATAATGACTGGTGGAGACGCTTGGCTTGGAAAACATGTTTCAAATTTGTGAAGAGTCAACATAAAAGAGGAAATCAAAAAAAATAGTTTTCAATGCACTAAGTTCTTAAGTGCGACTAGAAAGTAGAACAAAAAGATAGGCCTAAACTAAAACTGGGTATAGCGTATCCGTCCAACAATAATGTAGCAAGCTCTGATCATGACAGGAAGTTGGAATGGGCACCGAGGGTCAAAGGAAATGTTGAGAGTAGCACTTTTGAGCAATCATACGAACATATGAAAATGATGGGCAGGAAAAGAACAGCTGGTCCATCAAGCCTGCCTGGAGCATCATGACTAGACACTTCCTACCCCCGCTGCCCCCCCCCCCACCCCTGCCACCATGTAATCCCTGGGAGTGTCAAAAAAAGAGAAAAACCCAGGACCAATAAGGTGGAAAAAATTTGGAAAATTCCTCTCCGATCCCCTCAGGCGATCAAAACCATTGTCCGTTAACTATTAAATCACCTAAATAAGATGCGATCTCTGAAGCCTTCCACCTCCTAAAGATGTGCGGAGAGTCAACAACCACTGCAGTAAAACGTCCCAAGGCACTTCACAGGAGCATTATTCAAAACAACTGACATGAAGCCAAAGAACGATACACCAGGACAGATGACCAAAAGCTTGGTCAAAGGGGTAGGTTTTAAGGCGCGTCTTAAAGGAGCAGAGAGAAGCGGAGAGGTTTAGGGAGGGAATTCCAGAACTTAGGGCCTAGACATCTGATGGCACAGCTGCCACTGGTGGGATGAAGGAAGTCAGGAATGCACAAGAGGCCAGAATTGGAGGCTCTGCCAGCAAACATAACCAAATGCAGTCAGTAGTGCTACATGCCATGAGCCACTCATTTTTCTGTCTGCAGGTGTGGTGAGCTCTGTTGATGTATACAGGAGATTCAATAGCGACCGTCTGGGATCACATCCTTCCCAGACCTGGATGCCAATTCCAGAACTCCAACAGTAACAAACTCAGGAGCAATTGGAAGCGGTACTCAAAACAATGCCTACATTATTCTGTGTCGTATTCAAAGACTGATTTCAGATGAGATATGTTGTTTCAAAATTTACCCCAATAAAATGTCATTTGCTAATATAATATAAAAAAAGGGCGATCAGATTGGATTAAAGCGCATAGAATCATAGTCTGTTTCTGTACTGGAACATGCTATCAAGTCTGGGTCGGTGTTCTTCTCAAGTTGAACCAACTAGTCCAATCCTACTTTCCTGCTAATTCCATACCATTTAATATTCCTCTTTTTTCAAGCAGATATCTAATTCTTTTTTAAAACAACTTATAGACTCTGCTTCAACAATGGTTTGACTTAGAGAATTCCAAATTCTAATTACCCTCTACAGAAATAACTTTTTGTGGTTATCGTAAATTTGTGCTCTCTCACTATTTACTATATCATAACCCTTCGTGATCTTAAAGACCTCTGTTAGGTCACCTCTCAAAATTCAAACCTCTCTTCATAATTATAACTCCTCTTCTTTGATACTATCCTAGTCAGCTGTGGCTCAGTGGTAGCACTCTCACCTCTGAGTCAGAAGGCTGTGGGTTTAAATCCTACTCCAGAAACTTGAGCACAAAAAGATATAGGCTGAACACTCCAGTGTAGTACTGTGGGAGTACTGTCAAAGAGGTTAATCCAAGGCCCCGTCTGCCCTCTCATGTGGACGTGAAAGATCCCATTGCACAATTTTGAAGAAGAACGGGGAGTTCTTCCTGGTGTCTAGGCCAATATTTATCCCTAAAGCAGATGACCTGGTCATTTATTTCATTGCTTGCTGTGTGAAAATTGGCTGCCGTGTTTCCTACATTAAAACAGTGACTACACTTCATTGATTGTAAAGCTTTGGGATGTCCTGAGGTCATGAAAGGCACTATATAAATGCAAGTCTTTCTTTTTACTTATTGTTCTGGATGACTGGTTGCAAACACACTGATAGGGAATTGGTTGACAGACAGAGTGGGATTTGATTTCACTCCCTGTCGAATGTGAGCCTTGTTCTATTGCTGAAGCTGTGTGGCCACTTTCTCTGCAGAATTCAGTTGAGTGAAGGGCTGTGACATGACTTGATGCACTTTGATGTGGTACCTTTGATGTTCCATGTTCTTTTCCCCAAAGGAAAAGCACTGTTCTCATTAACACAGTATTGATTTTCTCCATTTTGTCAGATTTTTAATTTCCTCCTATGAGGATAAAGTTTGCTTTTTCTCTCAGCAAACAATGCTTTAGGAAAATGTTATTAATAGAGGTAGTGTTGCTAATTTCACCAATTAGCTTTTTGATGTCTTACAGGGGATTTATTTCTTTAATGTATCACAGTGACTGTATCTGGGGCTTCATTAGCTTTGGTTTGGTTTTCTCATTTCTGTTTTGTTCTTTTTTCACTGTTGTGACGGGTGGAAATTAGCTCTGATGTTTTGGGAGGAATGTATCAAAATTAGTGAATTAACTTTCAGCGTCCCTGTATATTGTGTGGTTAAATGAAATAATATTTTAGCATTGTGGTGTTCTGAACTAGATTGTGCTGCAGAAGGAGTAGAAAAGCAAACAATGCAAATAAAATTTAGAATCAGTCATGTTTTCCCAAAATGTTCAATGTTTTGTTATATTTCAGTTTTTTACAAAAATATACTATCTTTAATTTTATTTTGATCTTTTCCTGTCTCTTTAGCTCCCACCACCACATCAGGCATGGTTGTCAGCCTGCTCCAAGGCCTCTGTCCTTTAATTGGTCACTGGGTAAAACATAATCAAGGCCTAGGATAAATTTCCTTCCCACTTTCCTCTTTAGCTGTGAAGGAGCACCTGTCTTCAGTCCATAGGAACAGGAGTAGGCCATTCAGCCGCTCGTACCTGCTCAGCCATTTGATAAGATCATGGCTGATCTGTGATCTAACTCCATATACCTGCCTTTGGCCCATATCCCTTAATACCTTTGGTTGCCAAAAAGCTATCTATCTCACATTTAAACTTGTAAACAATTTTACAACACCAAGTTATAGTCCAGCAATTTTATTTTAAATTCACAAGCTTTCGGAGATTTTCTCCTTCCTCAGGCAAATGTTTCAAGAGCTCCTTGAAGCCTACGCATTTATACATATTGAACAATACATGGTGTTTACAGACTGCCCCTGCAACTGCCCGTTGCCAAGGCAATCACCGTGTTCAGACAGAGAGGTGTCACCTGCAGAACCCCCGAATACACATTCAACAAAAAAACAAACAGGGAAAAAAAACAGAGAAAAAAAAAACACAGAGAGAGGCAGAAACATCCGGAAGGCAGAGAGAGCCAGCAAATGACCCATTATATTAAAAACAATCGCCAAACAGGAGGGTTCCCTCCCAGTCGGGGAACACTTCAGCAGTCATGGACATTCATCCACCGACCTTCGGGTAAGCGTACTCCAAGGCGGCCTTCGAGACACACGACAACGCAAAATCGTCGAGCAGAAATTGATAGCCAAGTTCCGCACCCATGAGGACGGCCTCAACCGGGATCTTGGGTTCATGTCACGCTACACGTTACCCCACCAGCGAACAAATGTTATCTGTTTTTAATATAATGGGTCATTTGCTGGCTCTCTCTGCCTTCCGGATGTTTCTGCCTCTCTCTGTGTTTTTTTTTCTCTGTTTTTTTTCCCTGTTTGTTTTTTTGTTGAATGTGTATTCGGGGGTTCTGCAGGTGACACCTCTCTGTCTGAACACGGTGATTGCCTTGGCAACGGGCAGTTGCAGGGGCAGTCTGTAAACACCATGTATTGTTCAATATGTATAAATGCGTAGGCTTCAAGGAGCTCTTGAAACATTTGCCTGAGGAAGGAGAAAATCTCCGAAAGCTTGTGAATTTAAAATAAAATTGCTGGACTATAACTTGGTGTTGTAAAATTGTTTACAATTGTCAACCCCAGTCCATCACCGGCATCTCCACATCACATTTAAACTTAGCAATTGAGCTAGTATCAATTGCCGTTTGCGGAAGAGAATTCCAAACTTCTACCACCCTTTGTGTGTAGAAATGTTTTCTAATCTCGCTCCTGAAAGGTCTGGCTCTAATTTTTAGACTGTGCCCCCTACTCCTAGAATCCCCAACCAGCGGAAATAGTTTCTCTCTATCCACCCTATCCGTTCCCCTTAATATCTTATAAACCTCGATCAGATCACCCCTTAACCTTCTAAACTCCAGAGAATACAACCCCAATTTGTGTAATCTCTCCTCGTGACTTAACCCTTGAAGTCCAGGTATCATTCTAATAAACCTACGCTGCACTCCCTCCAAGGCCAATATGTCCTTCCGAAGGTGCGGTGGCCAGAACTGCTCACAGTACTCCAGGTGCGGTCTAACCAGGGTTTTGTATAGCTGCAGCATAACTTCTGCCCCCTTGTACTCTAGTCCTCTAGATATAAAGGCCAGCATTCCATTAGCCTTCTTGATTATTTTCTGCACCTGTTCATGACACTTCAATGATCTATGTACCTGAACCCCTAAGTCCCTTTGGACATCCACAGTATTTAACTTTTTACCATTTAGAAAGTACCCTGTTTTATCCTTTTTTGATCCAAAGTGGATGACCTCACATTTGTCTACATTGAATTCCATTTGCCACAATTTTGCCCATTCACCTAATCTATCAATATCCCTTTGTAATTTTATGTTTTCATCTACACCATTTTTGATGACACAACCAAGATCAGGAACTAAAGATGTGTGGAGCTGTGCTCGAGAGCTTGAGAGTCCCATATCTGACCAGCCTGCAGCACATGACATTGGAGCACCAATGCACCACACTATCACACTGCTCTTGAGGTTATTGCATTCTAGTCCTGGAATAATCTATTATGCAGAACAGACTATGAGGATTAAAAAAGAATAGGCAGGAGTGTGTGTGGGTTTTTTTTAGAAATATTCAACAATTGTGTTTATCTTTTCATGCCAGTTTTCTCCCCTTCCCTTCCCTTCTCTCCTGAAAATGTTGACTTGTCAGAACACAGTTTCATTGGCAGCAACCACCCTCCAGTACCTCATCAATGTGGCCATTATTCATGCATGAGGTTTGATGGTGAGTGCCAGCAGGCTATATGACTACAGGATCCTCACAGCTAAACTCAATCCTGTTCTCACCTGACCTCCATACACACATATATCGAGCAGGTAATGCTGGATAACAGTTAGGAGTAGCAGATACGTTCAGCTTTCTCCTTTTTAATCCGGGGCACCGAATCAACTAGCCGAGCACAGATTGGAATCAAACCTATTTCTGTTCAATATGGTTCAGCTACTCACTGAATGAAGTTGTTGAGCCATTGGTGTGATAGGATGTCATATTTAAAATACGGGAGACTGAATCAGGAGTGAGACAGGGAATCAAAAGGCAATAATCTTTTTGAAGGGTTCAGATGACAAACTCTTAAAGAGAAGCTCAAACATTTGTTTGTCGTGTTAGCCTGTAATCCAGTGGTGCTCTATATTACAAGAATGTTTTTTAAACATATATATAGGGATAGATTCTATGGTTGATGTTTTAGTTGGGCTAGATGGTGCCTGCTTTTTTTTGAAGTCTATTACAGGTTGGGCAACAGTGAGGGATCTCATTGTATTGGGTTATGCTGACGGTGAACTTGTCATCCTTCATTTAATATCTGGGAAGACAAGGAGGTGTGGTCATAAACACATGACAATGAGTACTTTATTGCATGTTTTTCTCAGCTTTTTTTCAAAATTTGTTGCGAGTTTAACGTATATTTTCGTATATAAAGCAATTCTTGTAAAAATCCGCCTTCCCCCACAATGTTCCAGGCAAAAAACCAATTCTGTGACCAGTATACGAGAGTTTAACATCTCGCTTGAAAGTGGTGCAAGTGGAGACCACCTCTTCTCTAATCATGTTCTCTCAGGTGGTACGTTAAATGGGAGGATAATTAACCTGTGTAGAAGCTGTAGATTTGGAGTGATCTGCATTCCTAAGTCTTAAAAGCCAGAGACACTGCAAGAAGCTTTAATAACAAACAGTATACATGGCATAAAATAAAAAAAAGGCTGGTAATTATAAGCACGTAAGATGTAACTATGTAAAGTGTAATTAAATCTCAGATTTCTATTAACATTCATGAACTGTTTGGGCTTCAGTCTTGTAGGTTAGACTATATATAAAAGATTCTCTCCTTGTGAGTCTATGGCTGGGACTCAAGGGGACAATTTTAACCTAACCTGCCCATCGGAAACTGGCGGGATCCGGTGCAACACTAATTTTAGACCCCACCCGATTTTACTCTCCATTGAAGTCAATGCAGAATAACTTTGGGCGAGGGTGTAAAACCAGCATTCCACCCGATCCCGTAGGTTTCCCGCCTGGTGAGTTAGGTTAAAATTACCACCCCTTCGTTTTTGACTCCCACTCACTGTGCATCGGATTCAGTTTAAGTTCCAATGACATCCCAAGTACAGTGCCCAGCTACAGTGCTCAGCCTACAATCTTGAGGATTTATATCTGTATACACGGCCCTGCTCCTACTTCAAGGCCCAAAATAGTGGTACAAATTTCTTGTCTTATATCTTATCGATATGGTAATCGATGGGGCTCGTGCACAATAGTTGAAAAGTTGAAACCATCTGGTGTTACTGTGACTTGCTGGTCAAATGTAGCACTAAACACGATTCAAGTTGTTCGTATGTGTTCATACTGCATAGCTTAGAATGCTATTCTTTATTTCTGGGGCCTAAGTTGAGCTCCAGTCCACAGAACAACGCCTTAATTAAGGATGAGGCAGGTGATTTATTCTGCTGTCATCGGGAGAAAAAATGGGGCAGTCTTCTCTTAGTTCTTATTCCTTCAGTTTAACTCATCTGGTTTTTATTTCTCCCTTTTAATTTCTTTTCCGACTCCTGTTTTAATGTTCTCCTGCCTTTTCTAATTTAGCGTATTTTTGTGCGTCTCTGTCTGCCTTTCTCTTTTTCTCTCTCTGATTTCCATTCTCTCACTTGTCCGTTACTTCCCGTTGCATAAGAGGCAAACTCATACCCCTGCTCCTGTTTGAACTTGGTGTGAAAAGAAAGCTGGGGCTGCCAAGGGTGGAAGATTTCTATGCTCGAGGACGTCTGTACAATTTGTATGCAAAACAAGTGCTTTCATGAGCGCATTTTTGATCAGAATTTGAACAATAGGATACTCTATTCTGTCCCTCAGCAACACCAGTTCTGTGTAAATTGTTGCAGCATTTCACTGCTGACTTATTGCACAGAGCAGACACACCCTCCCTGTTCATGGGCTTAATGTCATATTCACCCAGTGAAGAAGGGAGTTGATTAACAGCTGGATTCAAACAATACTCTCAAACCTGGTGATACTATGGGTGTAGCAGGGATTAGTCATAGATTCTTCACCTTTCACAGGCTGTTATGTAAAAGGTATGTTTAACCGTATTGCGAGTGAAACAAAAAGAATACTGTGATTACCTATCTAAACCTATAGTTAGAACATTCCACATCTGATTCAAATTACATTTGTTTTGTCCATATGCCTTTTCTTGTATTCAGTTTGAAGTTGCATAACAAGATTTCTCAAGTATTTTTGATAAACAATAGGGTTTGACAATTTTGTGGGCAACTGTATGGCAAATGTGAGCAAATGTCAAAGAGCATATAGGGTAAGATAAGGCAGAAAAGGAAAGCCTATGTCAGACACCGAGCACTCAATACTACAGAAAGCCTAGCGGAGTATAAAACGTGCAGGGGTGAAATTAATAAGGAAATTGGGAAAGCAAAGAGAGGGCATGAAAAAATATTGACAAGTAAAATCAAGGAAAACCCAAAGATGTTTTATAAATACATTAAGAGCAAGAGGATAACTAAGGAAAGAGTAGGGCCTATTAGAGACCAAAAAGGTAACCTATGTGTGGAGGCAGAAGATGTTGGTATGGTTCTTAATGAATACTTTGCATCTGTCGCCACAAAAGAGAGGGACAATGCAGACATTGTAGTTAAGGAGCAGGAGTGTGAAATATTGGATGGGATAAACTTAGTGAGAGAAGAAGTATTAAGGGGATTAGCATCTTTAAAAGTAAATAAATCACCAGGGCCGGATGAAATGTATCCCAGGCTGTTAAAAGAAGCAAGGGAGAAAATAGCGGAGGCTCTGACCATCATTTTCCAATCCTCACTGGATACAGGCGTGGTGCCAGAGGATTGGAGGACTGCTAACGTTGTACTGTTGTTTAAAAAGGGAGCAAGGGATACCGAGTAATTTTAGGCCAGTCAGTCTGACCTCGGTGGTGGGCAAATTATTGGAATCAATTCTGAGGGACAGGATAAACCGTCACTTAGAAAGGCACGGAGTAATCAAGGACAGTCAGCATGGATTTGTTAAGGGAAGGTCATGTCTGACTAACTTGATTGAATTTTTTGAGGAGGTAACAAGGAGGGTCGATGAGGGTATTGCATTTGATGTGGTCTACATGGATTTTAGCAAGGCTTTTGACAAGGTCCCACATGGCAGACTAGTCAAAAAAGTACAAGCCCATGGGATCCAAAGGAGAGTAGCAAGTTGGATCCAAAATTGGCTTAGTGACAGGAAGCAAAGGGTAATGGTCGACAGGTGTTTTTGTGACTGGAAGGCTGTTTCCAGTGGAGTTCCACAGGGCTCAATACTAGGTCCCTTGCTTTTTGTGATATATATTAATGATTTGGACTTAAATGTAGGGGGCATGATTAAGATGTTTGCAGATGATACAACAATTGGCTGTGTGGTTGATAATGAGGAGGAAAGCTGTAGACTGCAGGAAGATATCAGGTGGGCAGAAAAGTGGCAAATGGAATTCAATCCAGAGAAGTGTGAAGTAATGCATTTGGGGAGAGCAAACAAGGCAAGGGAGTAACAATACATGGGAGGATACTGAAAGGTGTAGAGGAAGTGAGGGAATGCATGTCCACAGATCCCTGAAGGTAGCAGGACATGTAGATAAGGTGGTTAAGAAGGCATGTGGAATACTTTCCTTTATTAGCCAAGGCATAGAATAAGAGCAGAGAGGATATGCTGGAATTGTATAAAACACTGGTTAGGCCACAGTTTGAGTACTGTGTACAGTTCTGTTCACCACATTATAGGAAGGATGTAATTGCACTAGAGAGGGTACAGAGGAGACTGGAGAATTTTAGCAACGAGGAAAGATTGGATAGGCTAGGGTTGTTCTCTTTGGAACAGAGGAGGCTGAGGGGTGATTTAATTGAAGGGCCTAGATAGAGTGGATAGGAAGGACTTATTTCCGTTAACAGAGAGGTCAATAACTGGGGGGCATAGATTTAAAGTGATTGGTAGAAGGATTAGAGGGGAGTTGAGGAAAAATCTTTTCACCCAGAGGGTGGTGGGGGTCTGGAACTCACTGCCTAAAAGGGTGGTAGAGGCAGAAATCCTCAACTCATTTAAAAAGTACCTGGATGTGCACCTGAAGTGCCGTGACCTACAAGGCTACGGACCAACTGCTGGAAAGTGGGATTAGGCTGGGTGGCTCATTTTCGGCTGGCGCAGACACGATGGGCCAAATGGCCTCCTTCTGTGCTGTAATTTTCTATGATTTCTATGATTCAAATGGAAATGTTTTCCAAGGCCTTCATCTGTCTGGGCTTTTACTGCATTGATTAGCCTTTGGCCCGTTCTGAAGCTATCACTGCTGCAATAAAATACTGATTTCCTTGGTGATTTCAAACTCCATCTCCACTCACCTTGCCCTCTCTGCTCTGAACTCACTGCCTTCCTGTCCTCTGTAAACCTCTCCCTCCATATGAACTCTCCTACCCATACTCACGGTCATCCCTCAACCATGCCATCTCCTATGGCCTCTCTACTCCCATGGTCTCAATCAGGGACAAGGCCATCTCCGACCAGTTCTTGGTATTCCTCATCACCCACAACAGCCTTCCAATGCCACTACCTTCTGCATCTGCCCCTTGGAAAAAAACTCCCCCCCGCCCAGTTCACTTAAAATTGCACTTTCAAACTCCCAGCTGCCTAGCCTTTGCCCCTCTAGTCGCCATGATACTTCTGCAGCTGTTGATTTGCTTAACCACTCTCCCATCTCCACTTTGAAACCCTTGTCTACAGTTCACTCTCTCCCACATCAGTCATTCCTCCTCGAATAGCTCCATCTTCACTCCCTCAAATCCTAGGGATGCACAACTGGTTTAGCGATCCATCAGTAGATCTGGCTGGATCCCATCAAGTGCTATTGGGCCTCACTCTTCTTTGCCAGAACCCCCCATTACTCCAGGGAGATCCCAGAGAGCAAAGAAAACCTTCCAGCTTCCTTGCTTCACTGCAAACCATCTTCTTAAACCCCTCTCCACTGCCCCCTCAAACTCCACATCCAGCAACAGGTGTGAGGAGCTTATGGACTTCTTGGTCTCTAAGACTGAGACCATCGCTCGCTTGGTTCCACAGCTATCTGATGTAGATGAAGGATAGGATACGATAGTAGAGCAATTCCAGTAGTGGCTTCTTGTTGGTTCCCACAATGTTACCTCTGGAGTCCCCCGAGGACCTAAACTTGGCTCCCTCACCTTGGCGACATCATCTACGGACATGAAGTCAGCTTCTACATGTACGCAGATGATACCCAGCTCTACCTCCCCACCATATCTCTCAAACCATCTGCCTGTTCAACATCCAGTCTTGGATGAGCTGCAATTTCCTCCTCTTAAACATTGGGAAGACCGAAGTCATCATCTTCAGTCTCTGCCACAAACTCTGTACCTTTGCCCCTATTGTATATCTTCCTTCCCAGCCACTATCTCAGGTGGCAACCCCAAGCTGACATTATGACCCCATATCCTCTGTCACAAAAATGGCCTACTTCCACCTCTGTAATGCCTCACTTCTGCTCATCTACTGCTTATACATGCCTTTGTCAGCTCCAGACTCGACTATTCCAATGCTCTCCTGGCCAAACTCCCATCTTCCACCCTCCGTAAACTTCAGCTCATCCAAAACTCTACTATCGCATCCTATCCTTCATCAAGTTTTGCTCACCCATCACCTCTGTCCTCGTTGACCTACATTGGCTCCTAGTCCCCCAATGTCTCCTACTTAAAATTCTCATCCTCGTATTTTAATTCCTTCATGAACTTTCCCTTCCCCATCTTTGTAAACTCTCTGTTCCTCTGACTCTGGCCTCTTGTCTGTTCCCCCTCCATTTATTCCACCATTCACAGCCGTGCCTTCAGCCACCATGACCCCACGCTCTGGAATTCCCTTCCTAAACGCCTCTGCCTCGCCTTCTTTAGGATCCTCTAAAATTCACCTCTTTGGTCACCCCTGCTAATTTCTCCTTTGGCTTTGAAGTCTATTTTTTTTCTGATTATGCCTCTACATTAAAAAGACTATATAAATGTAACATCATTGTTGATATATGAAGGGCCTCACCTTTTATTATCACTTGATTAAATAATCAGGCTTCAAGTAGAGATCAGAGTCGTGGCTCTTCTCTGCATTGTCTCCAGAGCCAGGATGGCTTTGGTGGCCAGAACTGGACATAGTACTCAAGCTGTGATAACAGAGCACTAATCCATTTGTCATGAATTCGTCTGACTTGTATTGTACTGTTCTAGCTACATAGCTCATCATTCTCTTTGACTTGTTGTATGCTGTTCTACATTGGTTGGATATGGTAAATGTCGAGTCTACGAACACTGCTAGGTTATCTTACTCTCTGATCTCTGCCATTGCTGCTTTTAATGGATCACTAATATATCTAATGACAGCATGGCTGAGATTGGTAATTTACCAAGTGAGGGATCACCGGCATGAACACACGTTCTACTGCACTGCATGCATTGGAGACACAGTGTATTGTGCCATCCTACTTATGCTTTCACTGTGAACTCCTTAACTGCAAAGTAGTCACTAATTTGTCATTAGACATCAGACAAGGATTTGGGTCCTTGCTAGGCAATCAGAGGTACATGGATCTTCTCGCAAGTGGTCGCAAAATGACAACACCTTGAGGTCACTCGAGCGTGGTAATTCCATGTTAAAATTAGATAGCCATGTGTTGAAGGATAGAATACTAGAGCCTGGTCTTTAGTAACTTTCCAAGCCTTTATTCACAGAGATTCCCCTTACACACTCAACACTCTCCTATAAAAAGGACACGAGAGTCCCCAATTGATACCTACCACCTGAATACAATTAACACTGATATTAATCATACAATTAACACAAAATGTGTGAGTGCATTGCCACCATTCTCCTAAGTGCAGTGGACACATGCCATGGCCCATTATATGGTAGTTCCACTAGTTGGAGATGTGCAGCTTGTGTCTGCCCAACCCAGTTATGATATGTGAGTGGATGCGCTCTCATACCCAACTTCCAGGTAGCGCCTTCCAGCAACTATCGTTTCAAATATCAAAGTTTCTTCACCATCTGTACAACAGATATCCACTTTCACTATGGAGGAAGAATCTATGCAGAGCAACATGCGATGTTCCAGCCACCTTTATGCCTTGGATCGCCAATTCCAATACAATATATGAGGCTTACCCACCACTAACTGCTGAATGTTGGTCCTTGTAAGGTTCTTTGGCAAAAAGACATGCCCAGCATAAGGCTGACTCCCCTCCAGGGTGCTCAGCAGCAGGGAAGAGCCCTCCTTCTCCGCAACCATTTTCCCCTTTTTTTAATCACAAATCCACCTCACAGCTTGGTCCTGGATCTTCGATATGAGTTGAAGGAAGCCCTTCAATGGTATGTCTAGGAGTTCTGAACCATGGAGGAGAATTATGCAGACACTTAAGTGTCGTTCACGTTTCCTCAGCATGGTCAAGCTGAAGCTGGCATTCATCAGCACCCCCCAGAAAATGATGTGACTCAATAATTGGGGCAGCTGCCCCTTTTATCTTCCAGTCAATACCTTTGAGGTCCACTCTTCAGCTGTGCAAAGGCATCACGTGGAGGTTCCCACCACCATATCCTACTTTGTTTGAGGTACTGAGTAGAGGACACTAAATCCCATATGATTTATCAACAGCACTACCATCTGAAAAAAGGAAAACTACATCTTTCAGAAATGCCCAAACCAGATGCTCCAAGACCGTCCCTTATAATGCCAGTCCAACATGTCATTGGTGAAGACATCATCAAATAGAAAGAGTGACAGTAGACTGCTGTGCCTCATTTTTCTTTGAAAAGAAATATATTCAACGATTCTCTCATGTACCCTTACATGGACCTCGGAGCTGCAGTAAACATCCCATATAAAATCCAAGATTTTCTAAATGGTGAGAATTGTGGATGAGCAGAGAGATTTAGGGGTCCAAGTACAGAAATCAATAAAAGCGAGTGGATAGGTACAAAAAATAAAAAAGGCTAATGGAATGTTGGCCTTTATTTCAAGGGGGCTGGAATACAAAGGAGTAGAAGTTATTTTACAGTTGTATAAAGCTCTGGTTAGACCCCATCTGAAGTACTGCATTCAGTTCTGGGCACTGCACCTCAGGAAGGATATATAGCGAAACCTGTAAATTAGGGACTTGCATCCTTTATTTGCAGGTGTCTATTTTCAAAACGGTCATTGCATGTACAGTAAACCAGATGAGCCAAATATCTCGGGATTGGGTGTATTTCCTGCAGAGTTCCTTTTTCTCACCCTCACCTGGGATCGTGCTTAATTCTGGAGCCCTGCCAGCAGGATGTGATTTCAGTTCATTTTCTGTTAGTTTTCCCAGTTCATTGCCATCCGGGGTCCTTTTTCATTAAGGGAGAGATGTCATGATCCTGGGATCTGCTATATTGGCAGCCTGCACAGCATGAGGTGGCTGCTATAGGGCCTGAGTGCCAGAGAGGTCCCAGTTAAATTGGGGGGATTAATGTTCAGGACCCCCTCCCTCCGTGTACTGCAGCTACTATTGTTTGATGTGCTAGGGGGTGGGTGGGGGCCGTTAGCAGCTCATCAATACCTGACATACTGGTAGAGTGAGAATGGGTGTTGCTTTGTGCAGTTCCCAGCTTTTGTCAAATGGGGAGTTCTTTACCCAGCATCCATAGCAGCAGAGAAACTACTCTATCTCTGGGATAGAGCCGTGCAAGCATTCAATCCCAGAGATAGAGCGGTTTCTCAGCTGCTATGGATGCTGGGTAAAGAGCTTGCCATTCCACAAAAGCCATTCCTTTCACCCGCTGCCGCCTTGCGCTGACCTGCGTGTCCCATGTTTTAAGTTGTAAACGGACTTTGTGCATTGAAGGTTGTCAGTAGTTCATAATTTGCGAGTGTCTGTGATTTCAAGTGCAAGCTTGTATCTGTTACAATGTAAGTTATTTGGGACTGTCAATAAGTGTCTGTTTTTTGCAGGTTTCGATTTGTACAGATTTCACTGTATTGGCCTTGAAGCACACATTCACCAGAATGATACCAGAGCTAAAAGGGTTAAATTATGAGGATAGGTTGCATAGTCCAGACTTGTATTCCCTTAAATAAGGACGATTAAGGGCTGATCTAATTGAGGTGTTTAAGATGATTAAAGGAGTTGATAGTTTCTCTCTATCTACTCTATTTCTTCTTGTGGGAGAGTCCAGAACAAGGGGGCATAACCTTAAAATTAGAGTTAGGCCGTTCAGGGGTGATGTCAGAAAGCATTTCTAGGTGGTGGGAATCTGGAAAACTCTCCCCCAAAAAGCTGTTGAGATTAGGTCAATTGAAAATTTCAAAACGGAGATTGATAGAATTTTGTTAGGCAAAGGTATTAAGGGTTATGGAACAAAGTCCGGTAGATGGAATTAAGATACAGATCAGCCATGACCTAATTGAATGATGGAATATACTTAAGTTACTGAATGGCCTGTTCCTATGTTCAGACAGTTATTCCCAGCTTCTTCATGGGGGCTGCATGAGGAGTTAGTTTTAAAGCCTTATGAAAATGGATGAAAGCAATATAACTGGGTTTTTCCCTCTTGGGAAATTGAAAATCTTAATGTTTGGATATTTAAATGAATCATTACAAATAGGTAGGTCAGAACTAATCAAGGTTTCAGTGAAATGCACAATCTGATAAAGCACAGATTTTTAAAAAATGCTAATGGTAGTTTACTCTTAGCTTCTGATTTCAAAACTCAGAGGCTGTTTATACACATGAGCAGATACTTTGATTCTAATGCTAGTTAGAATCTTTTAAAATCAGTCTTTTAAAATCCAGAAATGGCCAAGCCAGTGAATTGGGCTGTACAAATTCACGACTCTGCTTATTTTCCTAGTGTCCACTCTGGGAGCTGGACTAATGTCCTTGGCTATTATTCAACTAGTCAAGTGGTTATTAAGCCACTTGAGCGTTGCAAAGTGAGCGTTATTGTCGGCGAGTGACAATTGGCCAAATTTCTGCTAGTAAAGCTGACAAAATCATATAGAACAAACTTACTCGGCAGAAAACTGAACTAATTAACATTTCTATTCATTTTTGTTAAAACATTTTAAAAGTGGCAAAGCTATGACCCTGTTTTCAAAAGTGGAAAAGATTTCCCTCGATGGTTGAGGTTTCACCTGCATCAACCGGTGCAGTAAACCTGCGGTAAACAGTTGAAGAGCTGAGAAACCGTCCCTGTGGTTGTTTTTAGTCTGATGATTGATGATTACACAACGGGGAAGCTCTGGGTTTGGCAGAGTAAGAAAGACTGAGTGTAAAAGGAATAAAACTCCGCATTTCCACAAAACAGCAGCTGGAAGAGGAGAACAAAAATTGATGACACGACCAGTCTGGGCAAGTTTGAAATCTCCAGTGTGCTTTTGAATAATGTCTCAGTTAATTATAAAATCCATGTCTGTCTGTATCCTCACATGCATTATAGAAACTCTTTCTCCCTCTTCGCCCTCCAATAACACTCTTATACATCGCAACCCCTGATACAATGTGCATATTTATGGTTCCTTGAATAAGAGGCTGACTTCATGAAAAACTGTTTTGTTCCCAAACACACCATGCAGTAACATAAACTGTGTTAGAATGCATCATTCTGAGTGAGAAGGTTGATTTGCAAATGAGTCCTGGCTGCCAAACGTTTGTTCTTGAACATTGTGTCTCTTTTAAATTATATTGAAAAATTGTTATGAGTTGCCTGAATGGTGACACAACTTTCTATTGATGCCTATCTACAGCTATTCAGTACACGTAGTGTATATTTCTGGATGAGATTCCATTTTTTTCCAGTCTTTAATCTTAAAGCATAACTGCTTCAGACTTTTTGTCTGATTTACGTAGGGCATTTTTTGTTTAAACTCTCCTTTAGATTGCTTTCACTTCTGGATCTGTCCTGTGCCTCCACGAAATCTTCCTTGTCTTCAAGAAGTGGCACAATGACACTCTGCTGGACCCTGTTTTAGTCTTTAATTGCCAAATTAATTTAATAACCAGTAAATGAATACGTAGCAGACACACGATATTTTTTCTAGTAATTGTTTAACTTTGTTAACTTTTATATAGTAAAAAATCATAAGTATTTTGTAACTCTGTGCTAAACTAATTGTAATCAATCTTCTAATGTAGTGAATCTTTTTTCTTTTACGAATTCAACTATGGAAGTCATGTAATTAAATGATACAGTTCAGAAGTCCCAGGCAGATTATCTACAAAGATTCAAATTAGAACTCGGTTTGAAAAATGCTGACTAACAAGTACCCCCAAAACCAGTTACTGGGGCTGTGTTGACTTTAAGTAACTGTTAAACTCAAATCGAGCTGCCAATCAGACACACATCTGAACAAATTACACCGCATGTCTGTACTTGATTTGTGTGGGTTGACTCCAATTAGTTATTTGAGTTAGCTGCGACATAATTTCTCTGAGTGAAGCTCGCTTTTAGCTTCTTATGTACCGTGGATTAATTTAAGGAACCAAAACTAAGCTAAACCTTAGACAAAAATGTTTCAGAAAGTTCCAAATGAATAACGCTAAACACGAGAAAAACCTTTAAATCATTAAGGATCTTCAGTGTACAAAGGCACTCCTTGGCATTATCAGGAGCAGCGCAAGGACCACGCAACCTGTACAACTGCCGGTGGCCCTGAGCAGATCCAGTGACAGGAAAACTAGGCAATGGTAGTAACTGATTCCTGATCATTTTGTCAACTATTTTTATACTACCTATTGCAAACAAGCCTTTTCACAATCGTGCGTGTGCAAATTTGACAACAAATTTAAGTAGGTGGTATTTAGTTTAATTGTCTAGTAAAATGTAGGGGCCCCAAACCAAATTTTTGCAGAGTCTCCCCACAAGGCAAATGCCACCCCTGGGTATTATATAGAAGGTAGGTGTAGCAATCCTTTTCAGCCCACACCAAATGCTCAATTATTTGCTCAGGCTGAACCTAATTGTTCATAATCTTGATGTCCTATTTGACTCTAAGCTGAGCCTCAAATTTACATCCCGTCTATTGCCCCGTCAGATGGTGCAATATCACTTCTGCCTCGTCACATAGTATCACTGAAGGAGGACATTCAGCCCATCGTGCCTGTGCCGGCTCTTTGGTAGAGATATCCAATTAGAGTCACTCCCCTGCTCTTTCTCCATAGCCCTGTAATTTTTTTTCCTTCAAGTAATTATCTAATTCCCTTTTGAAAGTTATTATTGAATCTGCTTCCACCATCCTTTCAAGCAGTGCATTCCAGATCATACAACTTGCTGCATAAAAAAATGTTTCCTTATGTTGCCTCTGGTTCTTTTGCCAATCACCTTAAATCTGTGTCCTCTGGTTACTGACCCATATGCCACTGGAAACAGTTTCTCATTTACTCTTATCAAAACTGTTCATGATTTTGAACACCTCTATCAAATCTCCTCTTAAACTTCTCTGCTCTAAGGAGAACAACCCCAGCTTCTACAGTCTCTCCACATAACTCAAGTCCCTCATCCCTGGTATCATTCTAGTAAATCTCTTCTGCACTCTCTCCAAGGCCTTTACATCTATCCTAAAGTGTGGTGCCCAGATTGAACACAATACTCTAGCTGAAGCCTAACCAGTGTTTTATAAAGATTTATCATAACTTCCTTGCTTTTGTACTCTATGCCTCTATTAATAAATCCCAGGATCCCATATGTTCTTTTAACAGCCTTCTCAACCTGTCCTGCCACCTTCAAAGATTTGTGCACATATACCCTCAGGTGTCTCTATTCCTGCACCCCCTTTAAAAGGGAAGCTTATGTCAGACACCAAGTTTATATTGCCTCTCCTCATTATTCCTACCAAAATGTACCACTTCACACTTCTCTGCATTAAATTTCACCTGTCATGTGTCTGCCCATTTCACCAGCCTGTCTATGTCCTCCTGAAGTCTGTTACTATTCTCCTCACTGTTTACTACATTTCTGAGTTTCGTATCATCTGCAACCTTTGAAATTATACCCTGTCCAGGTCATTAATATATATCAAAAAGAGCAGTGGTCCTAACACCAACCACTGGGGGATACCACTGTACACTTCCCTTCAGTCTGAAAAACAACCGCTCATCACTACTCTCTACTTTCTGTCCTATAGCCAATTTTGTATCCAGGCTGGCATTGTCCCTTTAATCCCATGGGCTTTAATTTTGCTAACAAGTCTATTATGTGGTACTTTATCAAATGCCCCTTGAAAGTCCATATACACAACATCAACTGCATTCGGGTAAGCGTACTCCAAGGCGGCCTTCGAGACACACGACAACGCAAAATCGTCGAGCAGAAATTCTAGTAAATCTCTTCTGCACTCTCTCCAAGGCCTTTACATCTATCCTAAAGTGTGGTGCCCAGATTGAACACAATACTCTAGCTGAAGCCTAACCAGTGTTTTATAAAGATTTATCATAACTTCCTTGCTTTTGTACTCTATGCCTCTATTAATAAATCCCAGGATCCCATATGTTCTTTTAACAGCCTTCTCAACCTGTCCTGCCACCTTCAAAGATTTGTGCACATATACCCTCAGGTGTCTCTATTCCTGCACCCCCTTTAAAAGGGAAGCTTATGTCAGACACCAAGTTTATATTGCCTCTCCTCATCAACATCAACTGCATTCGGGTAAGCGTACTCCAAGGCGGCCTTCGAGACACACGACAACGCAAAATCGTCGAGCAGAAATTGATAGCCAAGTTCCGCACCCATGAGGACGGCCTCAACCGGGATCTTGGGTTCATGTCACGCTACACGTTACCCCACCAGCGAACAAATGTTATCTGTTTTTAATATAATGGGTCATTTGCTGGCTCTCTCTGCCTTCCGGATGTTTCTGCCTCTCTCTCTGTTTTTTTTTTCTCTGTTTTTTTTCCCTGTTTGTTTTTTTATTGAATGTGTATTCGGAGGTTCTGCAGGTAACACCTCTCTGTCTGAACACGGTGATTGCCTTGGCAACGGGCAGTTGCAGGGGCAGTCTGTAAACACCATTTATTATTGTTCAATATGTATAAATGCGTAGGCTTCAAGGAGATCTTGAAACATTTGCCTGAGGAAGGAGAAAATCTCCGAAAGCTTGTGAATTTAAAATAAAATTGCTGGACTATAACTTGGTGTTGTAAAATTGTTTACAATTGCATTACCCTCATCAACCCTCCCTGTTACTTCATCAAGGAACTCAATCAAGTTAGTCAAACACGATTTTCCTTTAACAAATCCGTGCTGACTTTCATTGATTAGCCCACACTTTTCCAAGTGCCAATTAATTTTGTCCCGGATTATTGTCTCTAAAAGTTTCCCCACCACCGACGTTCGGCTACCTGACCTGTAATTGCCAGGTTTATCCCTCTCTCCTTTTTTGAACAGTGATGTAACATTTGCAATCCTCTGGCACCACCCCCATATCTGAGGAGGATTGGAAGATTGTGGCCGGACCCTCCGCAATTTCCACCTTTACTTCCCTCAGTAACCTAGGATACATCCCATCTGGACCGGGTAAATTTTCTACTTTGAATACTACCAACCTTTTAAGAATCTCCTCTTTATCTATTTTTATCCTATCCAATATCACTACTACCTCCTCCTTTACTGCTACAATGGCAGCATCCTCTTCTCTAATGAAGACGGATGCTAAGTATTCATTTAGTACCTCAGCCATACCCTCTGCCTCCAAAAGAATATCTCCTTTTTTGTCCCAAATCAGTCCCACCCTTCCTTTGACTGTCCTTTTACTCTTTATATGTTTATAAAAGACTTTTGGGTTCCCTTTTATGTTAGCCACTTATCTACTCTCATACTCCCTCTTTGCCCCTCTTATTCCCTTTTTTAGGTCTCCTCTGTACTTTCTGTATTCAGCTTGGTTCTCTACTGTATTATGCACCTTATATTTGTCATGATGCAGTATCACTTCAACCCCATAACATGGTCCAGTATCACTTCAGCCCCATCACATGGTGCAATAACACTTCAACCCTGTCACATGATGCACAAATGGGAGCCAGTGTTTGTTCTAATCAGCAAAAAAACACAATTGAAAAGCAGCAAAACATGCAGAAAAGATTAGGTGATGATCAGAGGGTAAATTTGCATTTTGTGTGTCTCCAACACAGAACCTAGCCAACCAGGAGCACAGATATTCCATCCATTAATGGATAGAAATTCATATTTGTATATGTGGGATTTTCTGCTGCACACTCCCTGAGGCTCTGAATTGAGGTATGCAATTGGAATGTTTACCCTCATAATTCTAGAATATTATAATTAACATATAACTGAGGAACTTAAAGTAATTAAGATTAGTAAAGAAAAAATACTGGAGAAATTAATGGGACTTAAAGCCAACAAATCCCCAGGACCTGATGGCCTACATCCTAGGGTTTTAAAAAGGTGGCTGCAGAGATAGTGGATGCATTGGTTTTGATCTCCCAGAATTCCTTAGATTCTAGAACAGTCCCTGTGGATTGGAAGGTAGCAAATGTAACCTCACTATTTAAGAAAGGAGGGAGAGAGAAAACAGGGAATTACAGGCCAGTTAGCCTGACATCAGTAGTAGGGAAAATGCTAGAATCCATTATTAAGGACGTATTAACAGGGCACTTAGAAAATCATAATATGATTAAGCAGAGTCAACACGGTTTTATGAAAGGGAAATTGTGTTTCATAAATCGATTAGAGTTTTTTGAGGGTGTAATTAGCAGGGTAGGTAAGGGGGAACCAGTGGATGTAGTATCTTTGGATTTTCAAAAGGCATTCGATAAGGTGCCACACAGGTTGTTACACAAGATTAGGGCTCATGGGATTGGAGGTAATATATTAGCATGGATTAAGGATTGGTTAACAGTCAGAAAACAGAGAGTAGGAATAAACAGTTCATTTTCGGGTTGGCAGGTTGTAATTAGTGGGGTGTCACAAGGATCAATGCTTGGGTCTCAGCTGTTTATAATATATATCAATGACTTAGATGAAGGAACCGAGTGTATTGTATTCGAGTTTACTGATGATACAAAGTTAGGTGGGAAAATAAGCTGTGAGAAGGACGCAAAGGGAAATAGGTAGGTTAACTGAGTTAGCGAGAAGGTGGCAGATAGAGTATAATGTGGGGAAATGAGAAATTATCCACTTTGGTAGGAAGAATAGAAAAGCAGAATATTTTTTAAAAGGTGAGAGACTAGTACATGTTGATAGTCAGAGGGATTTGGGTGTCCTTGTACATGAATCATAGAAAGTTGACATGCAGGTACAGCAACCAATTAGAAAGGCAAATGGCACATTATCCTTTATTGCAAGGGCGTTGGAGTATAAGAGTAAGGAGGACTTGCTGCAATTATATAGGACTTTGGTGAGACCACACCTGGAGTACTGTGTACAGTTTTGGTATCCTTACCTAAGGAAGGATATACTTGCCTTAGAGGGGGTGCAACAAAGGTTCACTAGATTGTTTCCTGGGATGAGAGGGTTGTCCTATGAGGAGAGATTGAGTAGAATGGGTCTATATTCTCTGGAGTTTAGAAGAATGAGAGGTGATCTCATTGAAATGTATAAAATTCTTAGAGGGCTTGACAGGTGGCTGCTCAGAGGCTGTTTCCCCTGGCTGGAGTGTTTAGAACTAGGGGTCATAGTCTCAAGATAAGAGGTCTCCCATTTAGGACTGAGATGAGGAAAAATTATGAATCCTTGGAATTCTCTACCCTAGAGGGCTGTGGATGCTCAGTCATTGAGTATATTCGAGACTGAGATTGATAGATTTTTGGACACTAATGGAATCAAGGATTATGGGGATAGGGCGGGAAAGTGGAGTTGAGGCAGAAGATCATCCATGATCATATTGAATGGCGGAGCAGGCTCAAGGGGCTGTATGGCCTACTCCTGCTCCTATTTCTTATATTCTAAGGCAGTAATAAATTTGGGGGTTAAAATGCTGTTAATGAATGCTCCTGTCTTGCTCTCTCAATGTAAGTAATTTCATAACCAATTTATATTACAACATTGCCTCTGGAGGCAGAGAGCAAAACTACAGGAAGAGTATAACTTTCCAGCATCTGATTGTAGGCAGCTGAGCTTTCATCCCACCTGTTATGGGCCAGTAATGCGATTTTAACATTGATGGCCTGTATGGACATCAACATCAAGGATAAGCTGGCCCCTCAATGATAAAGTCGCATGTGTGACTTCATAGAAACTGCTTAGTGCGCCAGTTCTGGGCTCTCTGAATCCACTTCACAGGATTTAGAACTGGATCAACTTGCAACCCCACTCCCTACAAATTTCTTCTCAAACTTTCTCGACTTTTGGCTGCTGCGTGTTGCAGAAATGTTATCCCAGGTAATCTGCGTGCAGTTTAAAACTCTTTAAAACTGAGTGCATTATAACCTTGAACACAATGGCTAAAAAGTACTCCAATCACTCCATTCCACGTGTTACGAAATTAATATAGTAACAGGAGACTTATTTATTAGGCTTATAAGACATTAATGAAGGCCCTTTTGTATTAATCATGCAGTTTCAGCCCTTATCCTCATTCTTCTTATCATAAACAACAATCTATTCATTTTTCATCTACAAGTTAGAGCCTATCTGGCCTAAATACATACTTGAAACTCCTTGAAGCGTCCTCTTACTCTGAATATAAAGAAGCATTTCCCCAACTTATGTTGTGTAGTACAGTAAACAGTTAAAAAAAAATACCCTTTGGTGACACTCCTCAAAAGAATTTGCAATATATTTAACACAAGTGCCTTGCTAGTACGTGCCTGGTTTACAAATGTAACCAGTTGTTCTTGAATTTCACACAGTTCCCAGACCCTCACAATAAACCAGCACCGCTGTTGCTGTCCAGAAGTAAAAGTCTGAATCAAAGAGTTTCTTAGGGTTAGCCTTTGTCACATACAGACTCTATTTCATGTCATAATTATCAGTTAGTTGATCTCCACCTCTCTCACCAAAAGACAATTTTTGACGGCCAGTGCCCTGCCTACAATTCTTTTATCTTACAGACACACAAGGATCTTTTAGGGGGTGAAATGAAAAGTTTGAAAACTTTACCTTCTTAACTCATGGCGGAACGAGGAACTGTAGGGGCAAACTGCTATTAGCGAAGCCACAAAAGGTGATTTGTAAACTAATAGAATAATAGGGCACCACTAGCTGTCTGCAGCCTCGAACAGTCATGCACAATGCGTCAGTGCCGTTCAGCAAGTTTCTGATGAAGTATCCACCAAAAGAATTCATTGACGAGTGACCTGCAGAACCTGTTGTATTGCTTGTGTTGCACGCTTGAGACTGACGTACATTTGGTTCCCGACAGGAGGGAGTTCCTCTTTTTCTCCCCCTCTCCCTGTTCATCAATCGGCAACAATAGACTCACGTGCTTGTCTATTCTGCGTTATTATTTGTGGAGCTTAGGGGAGAATTTGTGCCTCTTTGAAGGAATCCAAATGCTTAACACTTGACTTTCTGAGGCAAATTATCTACCCATCTTGTGTTTGAGCTTTATACTTCATTTGTATTTCACCCCAGCCTTTAGAGGCAGCACTGCAATATAAGCTAGACTGTGTACTTGTCTTCAATAAAGCAGAGACCACCTCAGGAAATGTTTGCACCCTCCCTGTAGAGACTAAGTGCCACCAATGCTGCTTGTAACAATCCTAGCATTTTATTCTATGTCAGCTGTGGCTAAGTGGGTAGCACTCTTGCCTCTCGGAACATAGGAACAGGAGTAGGCCATTTAGCCCCTCGAGCCTGTTCCGCCATTCAATGAGAATGAGAATGAGAAGGTTGTGGGTTCCAGCTCAACTCCAGAGACTTGAGCGCATAATCCAGATTGACACTTCAGTGCAGTACTGAGGGAGTACTGCACTGTTAGAGATTCTGTCTTGATGAGATGTTAAACCAAGGCCCTTTCTGGCCTCTCAGGTGAACATTGAAGATCCCATGGCACAATTCAAAGAAGAGCAGGGGAGTTCCCACCCAATATCCTGACCAATATTTATCCCTCAGTCAACATCACTAAAACAGATTATCTGGTTGTTATCACATTGCTGTTTGTGCGACCTTACTGAGCGCAAATTGGCTGCCGCATTTCCTACATTCCAACAGTGACTACACTTCAAAAGTACTTCATTGACTGTAAAACGCTTTGCGATGTCCTGAGGTCAAAGGCCCTGTATAAATGCAAGTCTTTTCTCATAGGCAGTTCGATTTTGTCATCATTGGCCTGTATGGACCTTCCCCTGACATCAGGAAAGATCTGTGGCCAGAATGGATAAGTTCATGATGTGACAAGATTATGCATGGCAATTGCATTAAGTTGCATTCGTGGCTTTTGAGTAGTGGCGAATGTGCAATTCCTGCATGTGTTTAGTTATTGTGATGTTAACGAATGCACCCCACAGAGTACACGAGCATGACTGGCACAACAACTCGATCATACACAACTTAAACAGGGTATAAATGTTGCCATGATAGGAAATACAGCTCTAAAACCTGAGTCTCACTACCGTGCCCCAGCTCTTCATTGTGCCGGCAGGAGAGCTGCACGGAGTTTTGCGGTGGTGCAATGTTTAGCCAGTTTCAAAGAAAAACCCAACAGCAGCCCAAAAGATGATCATTCTAGCTGCATTCTTACAGGCTGGAAATGTGACAGCAGAACATCAAATGTCAGCTGGAGGCGATCAGCTTTTACATGGGCTGCAAGACTGAGGTGGAGAAGGTTGCGATTGATGTACGAGCATGTTAGTGTAATGAAAACAGGATCAGGTATTTACAAGTGCGTAGTTAGAGTCACGCAGTCTGTCAGTGAAGCATTGCGATGCATCGTACACTAATCGTCAGCACTGTGTTTACATAGAGTGATGCTGTTACTTATGCAGCTCTGAAACTGGAGGAAGCCATTACATCCAGGGGTGCTTGGAAATGCAGATATGTCGGTACCAGTTTAATCATTTCAACACAGTGAATGTAAAGTGCTGATTTCACACCAGCCCGTGAGTATAATAGGACTATGTTAAAGAGGGAGTGTCACGATAAGTACCTTTTTATATATTTAGAAAACCTAAAAAGCAGTTTGATTTATGTTAATTATATCCCTTTGTTGATTTTTCTAAATATGTTTTTTTTAAAAAAAAGAGTGCTTGTAAAATTATTGAGTTATGCTGGGTGGAACTGAAAAGGGAACTAGTGGTTTATTTTAAGCCTTTAATAGACAAACTGGTTTTATTAGGGTTACCTCAGCCTTATCAGAACAAGTGTTACAGAAAGGTATTCTCCACAGCTGCATTGCCTGTGCCCACTATTAAAGGAGAGACTGGCCTGGAAATAGGATCGTGCCCGAGTTGGGGCACGATCCCGGTGCAGAGCGCACTGCCCGCGCCTAATGAGGCTGGTGGCAGGGCTGTGGCACATGAGTGTAGTACCAGCGAGCAGTGGGTGCAAGATCGCCCACTGGGCTGCCCGCCGAGGGCATAAGGCTAAGAGCACTCCTCCTGGCTCCACATTAAGGCAAGTTTCTTTTAAGGACCACTGCTTAGGCCACATGTAAACCAGGTAATCCTGAACACCGCAGGCTCCACACCTGCCCCGTTCAGGTCAAACTATCATTTCTGGTTTTGGTCCTAAAACAGCCATTAAGCCCCTAATTAGCACAGTCAAGGAGCCTAACGCCTGTTTTAGGTGACCGCCAAGGATGCCTCTACACCACCTGAATCAATAATGGCATCGAACGTTTTTCCAACGTTGTTCGGGCAGGTTAGCCCTAAAATTTGGACCTGGAAGACTGGCGCATCGAGGTCCAATTTCATCCCCACCATCTCCAAGTGTAGTGCTTGCCAAATCAGTTGAAGCATTCAAAACACAGTTGGATAGATCTCTGATGTATTAGGGAGTACAGGGACCACCAAACACAGATGGGAGCTGAAAATGGTTCGTGTGGGTCCTGTTTGTGAATCTCAGTGAAAGTAAATTCGCCTTCCCCCTTAAGTATCGTTGCACACTGACAAAAATGTCCGACAGTGAGTAATGTGCCACGTGGATTGAAGTTTCACTGTGCAGCACCAAACAGGAAAGCAGTTTATTATGCTTTGTTTATTGAAAATAGTACGACTGCCGCCAAAAGTAAAACTGGGGCCAATGCACCTAACCCCATGGTGCAACTGAAAGAGGTCACTGGTTTCAAAAAGCAACAGCTTCCAACCACCACATTAGGTTTGCCAACCCTCCAGGAATTAAAAGATTGATCTCCGGGACACTGCTGCAGACAATCAGGGGGGAAAAAATCATAGGGGCATTAATATAAATTGTATTTTTTTTCATTTTTTTTGAACACTTTCGTTTGTTAGTGATAAAAATATTGGAGATGGGAAGAAAGGTTGTTTGACTGGTTAGGGCAGTTGGAGGCAGATCGTCATTTCACCCACTAGTAGGAGACTGTTCCTTCAGCTCTGCAGCTGGAAGCACTATCTCTCTTGGAGAATTGTGCCTGCACTTTGGGCTGTTTGTACTGGGTGGGGCTTGTTCTGCATTCAGAAAAATAATATTGTTACTTGATATGGATATCCATTTGGATATGCTTGAGATTCAGAGTCCAAAGTGGTCTAGATTTGACTTGATTCATTAATTTCAGTCTTGAGTACAGAACTATCACTTGGTAGCCAAAGCACTCAAACATATACTCCCACCAGATTTGGTTCCATAGTTTCAGGAACCATATGCACTCCCTATTCCGTTTCCTAATCTGCTAAACTTTTGAAGGCGCTAAGCCGTTGGAAGGTTCACACTTACAGAAAATGCTCTTCCCTACAGCCTGTCTTAAAAGGATGTTATCTTCTCTTACAATTAATTTGGTTTGGATCAATGAACTGGGTTGAACCAAACTGAAATCTGGCAAAGATTTAGAAAGCATAGTTAACTCACTGCTGCTGAAAAGCTGTAATCGATGACCTGCCTGCACAATTCATAATGACTTATTTTACAAACAGTTTAGTTAAAAAAGTTCACTGCGTCAGATGTGCCCTTAAACAATAAATCAGGTGAAGCCTTTTTTTCCTGCTGGTTCTTGAGATGCCATCTCGTCGTTCTGTGGAACATTCAAGAACCAATAGTGTGGGGACAAAATGGCAGCCACTACTACCCAACTGCTCCTATGTTCCTATGACCAGTTTGCCTTCTGCTGCAATGATTGTTTTTTTTCTCCCTGACTTAGCATGTTTGCTGCTGCTTTATTATTCAAAGAAGAAAGGTTAAAATAAAAATAAGAGCAAAAGATCTGTGCTAAAAAGATGAAAACATCCACATAATGGCTGCCTGCTCATGTGCAGGTTTGACCCTCCCCATCTTTGTCTTTACTTATAAAATTGCCCACCTGTACAGAAAAGGGGTAAAGACATTGTATGAAAAAGATGTGCTGCTTACATTTTGACTGAGAGGTCCACATTGTTTATTCATCCTGCTCCTGAATCAAACTGAGGCAGGAGACAGGTTTGTGCCACTTGAGATGTTGGCAGTTCAGGCTGGTTTACTGAACAAAATAGATAGCAAATTGAGACAAAGTTTCCTCCAATCCAATATCATTACTGTACATTAAACAAGGTAAGAACACCTAGTGCAAGGGTGCAAAATGGTAGAGTTTCACACTCAGTCCACATGGTTTTACACTTGTTTTGCCTATTTGTGTTAGATCAATCTTTGGAACTTCAGTTAGACCACCAGTGCTGTAATTTCAAAGTCAAGTTGTCTGTTCCCATTTGCATAATTACAATCACAATCTTTAAAAGGCTTAATGTTTTGGATTTTGTGAAGACAAAAATCTCAGTCACTTTTATTGGGGCAGACACGGTTTTCCAATTCCAGCCAACTTTCAGTGCCGATATAGACATGCCTGTAACACGATATGTTCAATGAGAAAGAATCCAGGAGGAAATATGTGACAACTGAAGATAATCTGATTCAAATAAGGTTATGGCTGTGATTGGCTGAGGGAGGTGAAATACATGATAGAGATTCACTTCAGTCCTGCCTCAGAACCGACTATTGTCTAATATATAACTGTGAAGCTAAACGGATTACAGTTTTTAAAAAAAAGTCCAACTAGAATTAATGAAAATTGGCAATTCTGGAGCACAGTCGTATTTTTCCCTTTCTGTACATTTTTTAAATTCAATTCACAGTTGGCTTTGAAGCCAACTCTCTCCTCCCTGCACAGGTCAGTGTTCCTCAATCCAGAATGCAGACAACTGCTTCCCTTTTGCTTCTGCTATTCTTGATCACACAGCTAGGTGGAAACCGATTTTCACTGTGGGTGCGGAGCACGAGATTTGCACAAGAGGAATTGTATCAAAATTTGCTTGTGATTTGCTTGCAAGCTACACACCCAAAACTCACAGGTCACACACACTGGCAGCTATTCAACCATGACAGCCACATCGCCCAAATATCTTGCAGGACACTCACTGACACACTTCCCTCTTTCTTGCAGTAGAAGGTGGCGCACAACACTAGGCAGCAGGAAGTAACTGGAGGAGGATAGGCGCGCCTACACATCCTAACCCCATGGAGGAGACAGTGTTGTCCATCATTGGACGGTCAGTCACTGAGGCCATGGCCACTGGCGGTGCTGGAGGTATCGATGATGAGGGTCTCTGCATACCTAATCCTCCTTCTCACTTCCTACGTCTCCCTCAGCCCACAATCTTTTCTGACTTACTTGCTGCAGATGGTGTAAGCACACATGTCTTACTTTCTCCTCTCCCTGCACAACATCTCAACCCGTGTCCCTTTCAGACAACCAAGAACTGGAACCGGCACAGTCAGAGGAAGATGACAGTGATGATGCAGACACACCATCACTCGATCTTACACTCGCAGCCACCAGCTCAAATACTGATACTGTGCATACTTTAGAGGCAAGGATAGAGGAGGGATCTGCACGTAGTGAGACAATTGTGCAGGAGCCGGGGCAGGGAGAATGGGTACCACGGGTGCCAGCTTGCCAGAGGGCGAGGTCGCTCACTAGTTCTGCTGCAGAGGAGCTAGATGATGACTTCGATGGGCCAGGCTACAGAAGAAGGCTGATGGACATACACAACCAAATGCTCGGTGCAATGGAAAGCCTGCATACAATGTCAAGGGACATGAAGGAGTCCACCTCCAGCCTAGCGCAGAGCTTGGAGCCCAACCTTTCCCACATTGGATGGGTGGTCACCTCCATCAGCACAACTGTGGACCCTATCATGATGCAACATCTGATGACCGATGTCTAAGCTTCCATTGCAACACAAACATCTGCCATCAAAGATCTGACTGCTGCATTTGGAGCTCAGACTGCTGCTATCATGCCTCTGGGTGCCACTGTTGAAAGGGACATCCAAGGCATCACAACAGTCCAGCAATCTATTCTTCAGTTGATCACCAGGAGCGCTGAGGCGCCGCCCCGGGAGAGTGGCAGTGGCACCTGCTGTCCTCTCTCAGGATGACAGCATTCCTGCTCCCACCCTGGCCACTCCACCAGTGTGCTTACTATTGCATTTTTCCAGCCGGGCCAGACTGCTGCAGCCCAGGCTGAGATGGTGCAGTCTGAAGCCGGGCCCTGTAGGCCCAGAGCTGCTCGGGGTCGTCCTCCAAGGCCATCTGCACGCTCCTCAATTGAAGGTCAGCAGCCTTCCACCACCCATGCTCCAGCCACTGGGAATGTACCTCGTAGGAACACTAGGATAGGTAAAGGCACACGAAAGATAGGCACTAAGGGAATGCAGAAGGGTAAATAATATCAGTTTGTTTGAATCATTTCATGTGTAAATCTATAAATGTGGTTATGAATTTGTATTTGGTGGTGGTTTTTATTTCTGCGATGAGCTGAGGGAGGAAGCAATGTGTAATCATAAGGAGGACGATTTGATGGTCATGTGAGAGAGGAAAGGTAAGGAGTGTGGGACTGTTGGTGAATAGGGAGGTGTCATTGAGGTTACTGATATCGCTCATTAATCAACTGATCACGCAGAGCCCTGGCAGACGGCCTTTCTACATTGTTGCCTTCCTCCACTTCCTCCTCCATCTCTTCCTCCTTTTCTGGAAGCTTGTCCTGCTCTGCGTGGCCTCTGCATGTTCCCAGTCATGTTCAATTCCCAGAGGAAATCCATGTCTGGAAGCAGCTTTGGCCAGCACACTATTTTAAATGCCACAAACAGTACTGCAAGACCAGTCAGACCACTCTCTACAGAGTATTGCAACTTTCTCCAAGTATAGGGAACTTCCAAAAATACATACAATTGCACCAGCAGCCAAAATAACTCATCCAGCAACTAACCTGTAACTCCAGCATGATCCCTCCAAATAGGGCTGGTGGGGGTTCCTTCATGCCGTTTAAGTCCTGTTCAGCTGTGTGAGGCTAAGACAGTGCGTTGGCCGGAGCGTGGAGTTCCAAAATGCTGCCGGCTGCTTCAAATCAGCATTGCGCACTGATTTATGTCATAATCTCCCAACTCTACATGCTGCTGGCGGTCGTTAGTTGTGTGCACGCAACCAACTTTACCAAGATGGCGTCCTGCGCACTTCCTGTTGGAAGTGTGCGTGGGCATCTTGGACGCCATTTTCGGGGCTTAGGCATCAGCGCAGTGCCTACAAAACGGGCACTACACGGCCCAATTTCACCCCCATTATCTTTAAAGATGGAAGCGTAAGGAGAAAATGCCTTAAAAAGAATACCATTCTGGTTTTTAGAGAGAGGCTATGAATATAAAAGCAAAAAAAAAATGCTGAATTTGTATAAGACATTGGTTAGCAGGCATTTAGCATCCAGTTCTGGACACCTCATTATAGCAAGGGTATTCAAGCCATGGAAAGGTTACAGCAAAGATTCATTAGAATGACACCGGGAATGAAAAGTTTTAGTTATGAAGAAAAGTTTGTAAGATTCCGACTTTTTCACTGGAATACAGAAGCTTAGGGAAGTATCTAATCGAGGTTTCGAGGAGGTAATTAGTGAAAGATCGATGAATAAGTAATAAGGGGCACAAGCTCAGGATTATCACAAGAAGAATTGTTGTCAAACAGAGGATTATTAGAATATTGAATGCTCTTTCACAAGGGGCTACTAAGCAGAGACTAATACATCACTTAGGAGTGAATCGGATAAGTATCTGAAAAGGGAGAATATAAAAGGTTACAAGGAAATGGGATTCGAATAGCTAGCTCCAGATGAAGAAGTAACACTGGCAGAGGCCAGATGGACTGAATGGTCTCCTTCTGTGCTGTAATTTCTATGATTTGGCTAGTTAGGCTTCCAATACTGACAGATAGTGGGCTGTCCTTATTCAGCCTTGTCGACCTTCGAGGCAAGAACAAGCTCCACTTTTTAAAAGAACCCAGTGGCCTTGGCCCAAGTTCTGATTTTAATTGTGCTCGGGATGTGGGTGAAGGTGGCACGGTCGCATTTATTGCCCAACCCCCTCCTTTGGTAGCAATCGATTTACCACCAAGTGACTTGCTAGGCCACTTCAGAGGGCATTAAGAGTCAACTGCACCATGTGGGACTGGAGTCGCGTGACAGCCACACCAAGTAAGGACGGTAGGTTTCCTTCCCTGAAGAACATCAGTTTTTATGGCAAAGATTTACAAGGATGATACCAGAACTGACAGGTTATAACTATCAGGAATGACTGAACAGGCTGGGACTCTTTTCTCTAGAAGAGAAGGCTGAGAGGTGACCTGATAGAGGTCTTTAAAATTATGAAGGGGTTTAATCAGGTAGACATAGAGAAGATGTTTCCGCTTGTGGGGGAAGTCCAAAACTAGGAACTATAAATATAAGATGGTCACTAATAAATCCAATAGGGAATTCAGGAGAAACTTCTTTACCCAGATAGTGGTGAGAATGTGGAACTCGCTGCCACATGGGTTGAGGCGAATAACATAGATGCATTTAAGGGGAAGCTAGATAAACATATGAGGGAGAAAGGAATAGAGGGATATGTTGATAGGATGAGATGAAGTGGGGTGAGAGGAGACTCATGTGGAGCATAAACACTGGCATAAACCATTTGGGCCGAATGGCCTGTTTCTGTGCTGTACATTCTATTTGATACACCTACCCAAAAGTCATTCCAGATTAGATCTACAAGTATTCGGCTTACATCAAGATTACACGGCTCCCAAATAGCTTAGATACTGGACAAACTTAATTTTAGACATTCCTAACCCGTGTGTCAATACATCTGAAAGGAAGTTGGGCCAATCCCTATTCAAATATAATGTGCAAACAATCAATAAACAAAAGTTTACACCACTTCAAAGGACCAATATCATGATTCTGGGCAACAAGAGAACAGGTGCATAAGCAGCACATAGGGAGTGGGTAACGGAGAGTGGATTAATGTGGAGAGCTACCCACATCCACAAAACAATTTTATGTAGGTTTAGGGACTAGTATTTCTAACAGAATGTACTTCGTGTCACATTACCACCAGAACTTAATTCCAAGAAATGGCATTTCCAAAATGTAAAGTTTATCCTTGACAATGGTACCTGAGTCCCTTTTTAACTTTTTCTCATCAATTTTCTCCCCTCTCCTCTTGAAGGCATTGGCACCTTGTTGGGGTATGAATCCATAGACACCCTCTGGTGCTTCTCCCAACTGGGACTTATCCATGTCTGGCCCTTGATGGTGAGTGTTGGCAGACTGTTCAACCACAGAGGTCAAGCCTGATTCTTCCCTTATCCGACATGCACACACCCACACTTCCAGCTCATGTAATTGGGTATTAATCAGCAGCGGGAGTCCAACCAATTTTCCCCATCACTAGCCCAGAGGTGGTGAGCCCAATTGTAGCATCCCACCTACAGCCCTAACTAAGACCAGCTGATTCAGCACATGGTGTCAATCAAACCTGTAACCTTCTTAGCCAATGTTTTTATTCAAAAAATGATCAGATCCAGAAAATTCGGGACACAGTTCAAACTTACCACATTGGGGGCAGAATGAGTGCATGAAATGAGTTAAAGGAAGGAAAAGCATGAAGGAAGGGTGAGTCAGCCTCAGGAGGGTGGGGGTGGGGGACTGAACTCTCCGAATTTGGCAGTGTATTCAGCCCGCCCATTGTATACTGACCAAATCCTACATGCCTCTAAATTGTCCTGAGTTTGAATCCCTCTCTTTTGCCGGGTTTTGTTAACTCGGTGGCAGCTTAAAAATGAACAGTTTAACAAATGAACAATTTACAGTAGCAACCAGGGACCGGAGCTTTTTATATGGTTGACTCCCTTTGATACCATGCACAAGGTATTATTGATCAGTCAGTAATGGTTAAGCGAAGGCAATGATGGTCAAATAAAGAGAATCGTATCTTTATTAAAACAAAAGTATCCAGGGACACCAAATGTTTGTAATCTGTAATCAGCAATGGCTGCTTGATCAAGGCTGAGAAACCTTGAGGCAGCTGAGCAGGTGAGGCAATTATTTTATGACTTCAAGAGGCCTCACTTCTGGGAGTGGTCCTTAGTGCTAAGCACAAGGGAAATATCCGATGAGGCCTGAAAATCGCAACACCCAGATATAAAGGAATAAGGTCTAAAGTGTGTAGTACCAGGCTGAGGGAGGAGGCAGTAAACCTGTCAATCTGGGCTGGGTACAAACCCTGATCCCATAGCTAAAAAAGGCAGTGTCCTAACTTGGCACCATTGAGACTTAGCTTTCAATAAGTTGATATGCAAGTGAGCTACCCCAGATCTGACCTCAACAGCAAGTTTTAAAAAAATTATTTGTTTCTCAGGATGTAAGCGATGCTTGTTGGTCCATATTTATTGCCCACCCCTAGTTGCCCTGAAAAACTAGTGGGGGCCCACTTCAGAGGGCATTTAGAGTCAACCACATATTGTAGGACTGCAGTCACACATAAGTCACACCAGGTAAGGGTAGCAGGTTCCCTTCCCTGCAGGACATGAGTGAACCAGTTGGGTTTTTATGATAATCCAGCAGTATTCATGGTCATTCTCTGGTGCTAGCTCACAAATTACTAGATTTATTAAATTCAGTTTCACAACTTGCAATGGTGGGAATTGAACTCATGACCACTGGTCCAGTGCCATAACTGTAACTATAAATAGGCGGCTGTACCCCATTAATTGAGTTATCCGAATGTAGCATGAGATAATAAAAAAAGAAATTACCAACGCCTTGCATTTCTTCAACCTCTCTTATAAATATCTGACTACTAATTTGAAAAGGGTTCAGCTTTTCTCTGTATTGAAAGGAAAGGGTAAATGGGTGTTGCAAAACACAGTGTCATTGGAAGTCTCTGGTTTTTAGTTACTAATTATGACGGGGCTTTTGGGACGATGCACTGAGTAAAAGCTAGGCTCTTGGAGCCTTTCCCAAAGAGGAAAATCAGGGGATAAGTCAACTGGCATATCTTCCAGTAGCTACTGAAAGATTGTATGGAAAGAGGCCTGGGCGTAGCTCACCTTCCCAACCCATTGGGTGCTGGCAAGGGCAGGGAGGCATATAAGAGGAAGAGAAAATAATTAAAACATGGATTAAAATTTAAATATTCTGAAATTGCAAGGATAGTATCTGACGAAACAAATGCTAATCTCTTGCTGCATAAACAGTGGAAAATAAGTTTTTATATTGAGAATTTCAATTCCAATTTTATGCAGTATTGTCAGTAGGTAATTAAATTTGATTTCAGCTAGCTGACGGCCTTTTGAAGGTTATTTAATTTTAATATAAATAGATGAAAGGATGGGAGGGATGCTACTGACTGGGATCAGTTGGTCTTCTGTAGTTTTGAAATGATTATCTCTTCTCTCATGTCTTCCTCTCCCCAGGATTAAGATTTGAGTGTTTGGATATAATTGTCATAAATTCAATACTAAATGAAGATATACATTTTCTGATTTTTGTTTTCTTAAAGCAAAGGGACTCTGAGTTATCTTACATCTTTTCCAATCCCATTCCTTCGAAAATCCTCAACCTCTTTTTTTTTAAAAAAAGCATCAGAGTCCTTCGCCATCACTCCAGGATACTTGACAGCCAAATCTAAAGAGAAATTAACAGACATTTTCAGATCTCAGTAATTGAAAGCAACCCATTCAATGAGGTCCACCTGAGTGAGGCAGAATATTGTGGAGCTCTACAGCTTTAAATTGCTTGTTCGCAGCTTCAGAGAAAAACAATGATGATTTATATAGTCTCGGACTTTAACACGTCAGTGAAATTGAATGGACACCCATAGCAATAATCTCAGAATTTACGTTCCTCTTAAAGGGGATACTGTCTTCATAAAGAAATATTAGGCAAACAATTTTTTTTGTTTTCAAACCTAGGACAGAATGACATGAATCATATTGAAAGGTGCAAATAGTGCAGAACTCTTGCACCTGGCTACACTCACCACATGTCATGAATCAAATTACTCATATACTGTATCCTGAAATATTATTTTCTGAAAGAAATTTACCTAATTTGCATTTGAAGGAATCAATACTATAATGTACTCATCCTGGAGTGGGGCTGGAACACATAACTATGACTCGAAGGCAAGAATGTTATCAATCTGATCCATTGCAAAAATGGACATTTGTAAAATATGCACATTTCACATGGAAATGCAGCGAGTTTTTTCTAGGTTGCAATTTGAGTTTTTTTTAAGATTTCTTTAGTATAACATCAAGAGACAGTCTTGCATTTATATAACATCTTAGCTCAGAAAAGTCTCAAAGCATTTCACATACAATGAATTACTTTGAAGTGCAGCAGCCATTTTACACACAATGCTATAAATATCAAGTTGATCTGTTTTAGTAGCATTGATTGGGGAAAGAATGTGAAGAAAGCATTTATATAAGCATCTTTCATGACTCAGGATGTCCCAAAGCGCTTTACAGCTGATGAAGTATTTTTGAAGTGTTGGAACACAGCAGCTAATTTGCAAACAACAATGTGCTAATGACCAGATAATCTGTTCTTGTGATGTTGGTTGAGGGATAAATATTGGTCATGGCACCGAGGAGAACTCCCCTGCTTTTCTTCGAAATAGTGCCGTGGGATCTTTTACGTCCACCTGAGAGGGCAGACGGGGTCTTGGTTTAACGTCTCATCCGAAGGACGGCACCTCCGACGGTGCAGCACTCCCTCAGCCCTGCGCTGAAGTGTCAGCCTAGGATATGTAGTCAAGTCCCCAGAGTATTCAATTGTTATGCCCTCAGGAAAAACAGGCTGCTAGTGTTAGCATTTAATTCACAGCCTATTCAACAGGTCAAAATTTTACCTGTGGAGGGCTAAGGGATTCAGTTAAAGCTCCTCAGCTAGTCATGAAGAATAAATATCTAGCAAGATTACAATTACTCCAATTGAAGGGGCATGGTCATTGAGGTAAAATTTCTGTCATGACACTTCAGGTTGTTTAGAGGAGGGCACAAAGAAGCACTTGGCAATACAATTACATATTTTTCTTCTGTGATAGTAATTTCTAAATTATCTTAGTTTGCAAATTGGCTGCTGCATTTCTTACATTACAACCCTTCACAAAAATACTGTTAGCTGTGAAGTACTTTGGGACGTCCTGAGCTCGAGAAAGGTGCTATATAAATGCAAGTTCTTCTTTAGTTTGAAGGGACATTATCATCCATTCAGGAAGTTTTGGGGCAGTCTCTATTCCTGATGCAGCATGTTGCGAGACCCCTGCTTCAGCCAAAGTTTAGCTGCTGGAAAAGTCTGTGCTACAATTTATGTGCTCTGTGCTACGACACAAACCACTGCAATATAGCTTTCCTCTATTACTTTTGTTAACACACCTTTTAAAAATGATTTTCACATCTCTGTTTACAAACGTCTGGGAACACGGTATACGTAGCATTTTACCAAGACAACAGTGATCTTTAATAAAATCACAGACCCGCACAGGTCTGTAAACTTGAACTATTCACAAAATAAAAAAATTAAAATAAAGGTATGACACAGAAAAAAGGGCAATACTTTGGACTGTCATATAGGTTGAATTAAATTGGAACAATAAGATGAGATTCTTTTCAAGGTGTCAGCCATGGCTCAGTGGTAGCATTCTTGCCTCCGAGTCAGTTCAAACCCCACTCCAGAGACTTGAGCGCAAAATCTAGACCAATCAGTGCAGTACTGAGAGAGTGTTGCACTGTTGGCGTTAACCCAAGGCCCCATCTGTCCTTTCAGGTGGATGTAAAAGATCCCATGATACTATTCAACCAAGAGTGGGGGGTTTTCTCCGGTGTCCTGGCCAATATTTATCTCTCAACCAACTTCACTAAATACAGATTATGTGGTCATTTATCTCATTACTGTTTGTGGGACCTTGCTGCGCGCAAAGTGCCGCGTTTCCTACATTAGAACAGTGACTACACTTCAAAAGTACTTCATTGGTTGTAAAGTGCTTTGTGACCTCCAGAATCAGCCCTGAAGCTGATTGTCACTGAATCCACAGAGCTCTCTGATTATTGTCAATGGCAGTACTCTATCAGCCCAGCAGGAGGAGTGCTTGAGCATCGTAAGACCTCGGCCAGCCGGCCTGCCCTCCCCTGCAGATGTCCTTATTACCTGTTAAATTGAAGAATTAGTCTGGCTGTGTTAATCTTTTGTAAGACTGGGGAATTACATTTTTCTATCCAAAACTCAGTTTAAATTCAGTGTATAAGGAGAAGGCAATTAACAAACTTAATTTCTTTAATTTAAGCGGTAAATGTTTTCACAACTTTTTTGACCTTTTGCCTAAGTATATGTAAAAGTTAAGGTTGTGTCCAGGAAGTGTGCACCCAATGCTTTTTACTAACTAGTATTTAATGTATTATAATCATCAGGAAATGGCTTGGTCCTGCTTTGTGAGACAAATTAGTTTGGCTTAAAGTCTTATTTGGATCAATATGCTCTAGATAAATGGTGTAACAGCACTCTAGTAAATAGAATAAACTTTGGATAATCTGCTGGGCTGCCCAGTCACTCAGATCTGCTAGTGTCAATTGCTGTTACTTAAATCAATTCTAGGGGTAACTAGCCATTCACAAAACTGTGTAGAAGAAATGTTACTGCCTCTTCGAGGTTGTAAAGAAACGCTATCACTTTTGGCTTGTGAGAAAAAAGTTTGCTGCATACCTGCAAATTTCAAGTTTCTGAACATGTTCCACATTGTCTGTTGAACGTACGGGTTCAGTTTTAAAGGTTCTTCCTTTCCACTGAATACCAGTACAACACCAGATTGTTGCATCATATTCATTGAGCTAGTCAGGTAAATTTATTCAAAATACCTGCAGTGTAATTTTAATCCATATCGGAGGGATACCATGCTGCTGAAGTAAATTGTCTTATACAACAGGGCCAAGCCATTTCCTGATCATTAAAATAAATTAAATCTTAAAATATCTATCTATATATTAGTAAAAACCATACAAAGGGTGCACACTTTCCGATCCATAAACCTTACTTCCTGTTGTCACTCTTTTTATGTCATTTCCTATTCAATTTTGCTATGTCAACTGTCACCATGTAGTTGCAGGCTCTGGGCACTAGGTGGCTCCAGGGGCCACCTTTCTGAAGTCCCTCCGCTAACTCGGTTGTCATCTCGAATATAAAAAAATGATATTCATCATTGACCATGGACAATGCCGCAGGTAATTTGCTAGTAAAAAAAATAATGATACTGTGTGTGAAAGATGTGGAATGACCCATTATCTCACAGCAAACTATATCCTTGTTCTATTTTACTGGCAATCATGTCATGTATAAACTTAGATTTATCTGTCAAAAAGCTTCTAATTTGCACTTGCTGCTGTCACCTACTCCAGGAGAAACTTTGATTATAAGTAAGTCACCAAAAATTACTAAGTAGAACAGAAGCAAAACTTCCATAGGAACAGGATTAGGCCATTCAGCCCCTCGAGCCTGTTCCGTCATTCAGTGATATCATGGCTGATCTGTATCCTACCTCCATTTACCTGCCTTGGCTCCATATCCCTTAATACCCTTGACTAGCAAAAATCTATCAATCTCAGATTTAAAATTATTAATTGAGCTAGTATCTACTGCTTTTATGGGAGAGAGTTCCACACTTCTACCACCCCTTGCATAAAGAAATGTTTCCTAACTTCTTTCCTGAATGGCCTGACTCTGATTTGAAGGTTATGTCCTCTTGTCCTAGACTCCCCCACTAGCGGAAAAAGTTTCTCTCTATCTATCCTATCAATTCCTTTCAAAACCCTAAAAACCTCAATCAAATCAACCCTTAACTTTCTATATTCTAGGGAATACAAGCTTAGTTCTTGCCCTCTATTTATAAAGGCTAACATTCCATTAGCCTTTTTGATTATTTTTAATACCTGACCACTACATTTTAGTGATCTGTGTACACGGACCCCTAAATCTCTTTGGACCTCCCCTGTTCCTAGCTTATCGCCATTTAAAAAATACTCGGATCTGTTCTTTTTTGGTAAAAATGGATGACCTCACACTTGCCTGCATTGAAATCCACCTGCCACAGTTTTGCCCACTCACTTAATCTTATAATTACTTAAAATTTTTATTATGCTACAAACTATTAAAAAGACTTGCATTTATATAGCGCCTTTCATATCCTCAGGATATCCCAAAGCGTTATAATCGCTGTTGTTATGCAGGCAAACATTGAAGCTGATTTTTGCAGATCAAAATCCCACAAACAACAATAAAATAAGGATCAATGAATCAATTTTGATGGTGTTGGTTGAGGGATAAATGTTGGCTAAGGCACCAAGAAAACTCTCCCTTTTCTTCAAATAGGATTTCTTACATCCACCTGAATAGATAGACAGCACCTCAGATTTTAAGTCTGAGATCGATAGATTTTTGCTAGCCAAGGGTATTAAGGGATACGGAGCCAAGGTGAGTAAATGGAGTTAGGATACAGATCAGCCATGATCTCATTGAATGATGGGACAGGCTCGAGGCGCTGAATGGCCTAATCCTGTTCGTATGTCATACATATAGGAATTTTGCTTCAGTTTTATTTCCTCATTCACAAGACGGCACCTCCAACAATGCAGCACTCCCTCATTACTGCACGCCCTCAGTGTCAGTCTGAATTATGTGCTCAAGTCTCTGGAATGGGGCTTAAAAGCTCAACCTTTTGACTCTCAAAAAGTGCTACCAGTGAGCCAGGCTGACATCTAAAAGTTATGAGACAAATAAACTACTCAAGCTTGCCTGCTAATTGCATAAAAGTTAAATTGTACTACTTAAGTTAGTTTTTATGATCTTAAATTCTCCTGACAATGTCTTGCATTCTTCCCTCACTGAGTGACCAGGTAAACAACACGTTCTCATGTCCAAAATAAACTTTTAAAACTTCATTTGTCATCTTTTTAATATTGTCAGAGAATGGATTGCCTCATAGAGCTTTACACTAACGTTAAACTGTGACTAGCATTAGGGTGCCTGTGGGCTTGATTTTCCCTGACTAGAAAACTATGTGGACCTGGGAGTATAACTCGGGTCTACCAGAACTGTGTCATTCCAAACAGGTACCTGTCCCAAACTGGTAGGTGCAGCATAATGGAGCTAAAGGAGTTGGTAAAGAAGGAATTTCACCATTGAGACTCCCTTTAGAAATCAAACAGGTCCAAAGACTGCTGATTAACTTTAACATTTATTTCCTTATTAACATTTCTGCCTGAATATTTTAGTTTAAGCAGCGAGTGCTGGTGATATCCTTCCAAAGAACAGGCGGAGAAGAGCTCCTGAGCCCAGCAGTATGAGGGCGCACACTTACATCAGCACAAATAGATCTAGCCCTTAACCCAGAGCACTTTAAGGACTAAAGCATTTCAACCTGTGTGTGTTAGTTCGCCTGTCTCACACCATCAGGCTCAGTAACTCCAATTAGTCATAGAATCGTAGAATGATTACAGCATAGAAGGAGGCTATTCGGCCCATCGAGCCCGTACCAGTGCTCTGCAAGAGCAATCCAGCTAATCCCTCTCCCCTGCCCTTTCACTTTAGCCCTGCAAATTTTTTCCCTTCAAGAACTTATCCAATTCCCTTTTGAAAGCCATGATTGAATCTGCCCCCATCAGCCCCTCATGCGGTGCATTCCAGATCAAAACCACTCGCTGTGTAAAAAAGTTTTTCCTCATGTCGCCTTTGGTTCTTTTGCCAATCACCTTAAATCTGTATCCTCTGGTTCTTGACCCTTCTGTCAATGGGAACAGTTTCTTTCCATCGACTCTGTCTAGACCCCCTAATGATTTTGAACACCTCTATTAAGTTTCCTCTCAACCTTCCCTGTTCTAAGGAGAACAACCCGAGCTTCTCCATTCTATCCACGTAACTGAAATCCTTCATCCCTGGAACCATTCTAGTAAATCTTTTCTGCACCCTCTCTAAGGACTTCACATCCTTCCTAAAGTGCGGTGCCCAGAATTAGACACAATACTCCAGTTGTGGCCAAACCAATGTTTTATAAAGGTTCATCATAACTTTTTTGCTTTTGTACTCTATGCCTCTATTTATAAAGCCCAGGATCCCATATGCATTTTTAACCACTTTCTCAATCTGCCCTGCCACCTTCAAAGATTTGTGCACATATACCCCCTTTAGAATTGTGCCCTTTAGATAATGTTGCCTCTCCTCATTCCTACCAAAATGTATCACTTCGCACTTCACTGCGTTAAATTTCATCTGCCATGTGTCTGCCCATTCCACCAGCCTGTCTATATCCTCTTGAAGTCTATCATTATCCTCCTTCCTGTTCACTACACTTCCAAGTTTTGTGTCATCTGCAAATTTTGAAATTGTGTCCTGTATACCCAAGACCAAGTCATTAATATATATCAAGAAAAGCAGTGGTCCTAGTACTGACCCCTGGGGAACATCACTGTACATCTCCCTCCAGTCTGAAAAACAACCGTTCACTACTACTGTCTGTTTCCTGTCACTTAACCAATTTTGTATCTATGCTGCCACTGCCCTTTTTATTCCATGAGCTTCATCTTTGCTGACAAGCCTATTATGTGGCACTTTATCAAACACCTTTTGGAAGTCCATATACACCACATCAACCGCATTGCCCTCATCAACCCCCTGTGTTACATAAGAACATAAGAATTAGGAGCAGGAATAGGCCATACTGCCCCTTGAGCATGCTCTGCCATTCAGTAAGATCATGGCTGATCTTCAACCTCAACTCCACTTTCCTGCCCAATCCGCATATCCCTTAATTCCCCTAGAGTCCAAAAATTTATCTATCTCAGCCTTGAATATACTCAATAACTCAACATCCACAGCCCTCTGGAGTAGAGAATTCCTAAGATTCACAACCCTCTGAGTGAAGAAATTCCTCCTCATCTTAGTCTTAAATGGCCGACCCCTTATCCTACAACTATGCCCTCTGGTTCTAGACTCTCCAGCCAGGGAAAACATCATCTTAGCATCTACCCTGTCAAGCCCCCTCAGAATTTTTTATGTTTCAATGAGATCACCTCTCATTCTTCTAAACTCCAGAGAGTATAGGCCCATTCTACTCAACCTCTCTTCATAGGACAACTCTCTTATCCTAGGAATTAATCTAGTGAACCTCTGCTGCAACGCCTCTAAGGCAAGTATATCCTTCCTTAAATAAGGAGACCAAAACTGTACGTCGTACTCCAGGTGCGGTCTCATCAAAGCCCTGTGCAATTGTAGTAAGACTTCCTTACTGTTGTACTCCAACCCCCTTGCAATAAAGGCCAACATGCCATTTGCTTTCCTAATTGCCTGCTGTACATGCATGCTAATTTTTTGAGTGTCTCTGGACACCAACATTTAATGGTTTCTCACCATTTAAAAAATATTCTGTTTTTCTATTCTTCCTAACAAAGTGAATAACCTCACATTTCCCCACATTATACTCCATCTGCCACTTTCTTGCCCACTTACCCCTTCAAAAAACTCAATCAAGTTAGTTAAGCACAATTTGCCTTTAACAAATCCGTGCTGGCTTTCCCTAATTAATCCACTCTTGTCCAAGTGACTGTTAATTTTGTCCCAGATTATCATTCCTAAAAGTTTCCCCACCATCGAGGTTAAACTGACTGGCCTGTAGTTGCTGGGTTTATCCTTACGCCCTTTTTTGAACAAGGGTGTAGCATTTGCAATTCTGCAGTCCTCTAGCACCATCATCTGAGGATGATTGGAAGATTATGGCCAGTACCTCCGCAATTTCCACTTTTCCCTCAGCAACCTAGGATGCATCTCATCTGGACTTGGTGACTTATCTACTTTAAGTACAGCCAGCCTTTCTAGTACCTCCTCTTTATTAATTTTTAGCCCATCCAGTATCTCAACTACCTCCTCTTAATGTGACTTGGGCAACATCTTCTTCCTTGGTAAAGACAGATGCAAAGTACTCATTCAGTACCTCAGCCATGCCGTCTGCCCCCGTGTGTGTAAGTTTCCTTTTTGGTCCCTAATCGGCTTCACCTCCTCTTACTACCCGTTTAGTATTTATATACCTATAGAAGACTTTTGAATTCCCTTTATCTTAATTGCCAAAGATGTCATCAGAGATTGCTGTTCAAACAACAAAATGTTTTAAACGAACCAAAATAATAAGGATATTAAAGTTGAGCATAGTTATTTTAACTCCTCTTTAAACACACATGAAACTTATTAAAGGCTTTGGCATAATTCTTAAAATGATTAAGTCAAAACATAGCCAGGTAAAGCACCAGCTCCATTTTACTGAGTTTAAACTCGTGAAAATGTCTAATAGCACATACTATTTGGGGCAATTCTCCCTGTCTTCTGTACTAATTATTGGATCAAATGACATGTTTTTCGAGTGGGAGATAAACCTTACCCTGAAGAGGAATTAGCTGTAGTTAAACAATTCCAGACTATTAAAGAAAACCTGGAGTTAATATTGCTTGTCACAACCACCATTACATTGTGCTGCTGTCACTGCAAAAGTGAATTTAGGTTTGCCAGTGCATTTATTACATTAGTTGCAATTATCTTTATTTTTTTTTTCCTGGCACCCATCTATGTTTATAACCCTGGTTTGGAGATGTTCCCAGTGCTTGAAACTCTGGGTGGCACAGCACTCGCTGAGGGCATGGGAGGTATTTAGAGATTCCAGTCACAGAGATGACAAGTGGACAAAGTGGGAGTGGCCTTGGGTAGAGGTTGTGTACCTGAGGGCACAATGAAGGGCTTCAGGTGCTCAGGAGTACCTTTAGTGGCTAAAGGTAAGAGAAGGCTGTGCAGGGTAGTCCAAGAAGACTCTAGGAACCAAGGCAACAAATAGATAACAAAGCTAGGATGACCAAGGGCAATAAGATGCCAGGGACAGATTAAGATGGAGAAAGGGAGGTTAATAGCACAATGGAATGCATCACACTGCGAAGACAGGGGAGATGCACATACTGAAGTTTAGTTATAGTAATGATGCAACAGCATGCCTCATCATATGGTTGGTTCATTGGTTATTTGCGCCCTGCCACTCCAGATTGCTGTACTACAATAACAACAACTTGAATTTATACAACGCATTTCATGTAGAAAAGTGTCCCAAGGCGCTTCACAAAAGCCTCATCAGGCAAAAATAGACACCAAGCCAAAGAAGGAGATACTCGGAGGGGTGACTAAAAGCTTTCCATGGTGGTGGAAATTTGAAATATTATCCTTGTGCAACAAGTTCTAAGAGCATATATGACAAGGAACCAAAAAGTTCAAATATGCATTAAAGATATTTGATTCCATCATTGTGCAATTACTTTCAACCCTCTGATTAAAAGAATAAAAGTGCAAAGCCAATAAAAATGGTCGCCTTGTTATATGCGGGACTAAAAGATGCTGCAGCCTTCAGCAGAAGGTGAGTGAAAACAGCCAGTTGTAAAAAGCACAAGTGATGCATAGGCATGAGCTAAGGGTGAGTTCATCTGTAACATTCCTTCAGGCCAACTTCAATTTAACGTCCCTATTTTGCACTTCCTCTGGATGTTCCATAGGATAGAACAATCATCAGGTACAAAAATCATAATAATCTTGGCTTGTTAAGCCAATGAAACGGGAACCCAATGTAAGGAGAAGCAACACAGTGTTTCAATAACTAACAAAAGATTAGGCAGGCAGCCTCTCTGCAACAGTGAACAGTAAAGTAACAGTGGTTCATAAATACACACAAAACCTGAGAAAGTGACCGACTAAAATAGTGACTTATTTTCTTCATGACAAACTCTTGAGAATTATTGTATCCTCACTAATGTAGTGCAAAGGGGGGGGGGGGAGGGGTAGAAGGTTCCATATTGCTGTATATCTCAATTCCTTCCTTTCCTAATGATGTGCTCTTATCAAATTTTCATTATATATAGTTAACTTAAATGGGCACCATTCCTAAAAAGGCACTGTATGTTCCTTGAACAAATACTGTTTATACTGATATTACTTCTAAGCAGTGAATAAATAAGCATCTAGAACTAGTACTGCACATCTTTGCACCTTATATCTCCCTAAATAAATAGATCAGTATTTTTCTAAAGTATTGCACACATATTTAAGTAAGTTCTCCTCACTTAGTAAATACAGAATAAAGATCCTTACTGTATCATGGAGCCCAGGAGTTTTTCCTCATGAAAGCTTTTAAGTTAGCGTCAACGGTGCAACACACCAAGTCCAATAACATGTTTCAATGTAATTCAGTAAAGAGTTAGCAGGCATGTTTTACCTCGTTTGAATCAGTTCCTGAGCACAGTGTGTGTTTCGCCAGCACCGAACAGCGACTATCTGCACTGACCTTTCCCTACAAAGTTCTGTGCTAAATCATCCTCGTTTCCATGGGCACCACTAAGTGGGGCAGGGATAAGGCCTGGCTGATGCATATGTAGATTGTAACAAAAGCATCCTCAAGATTGGAGACTGCACGTGTGGATTTCTCTTTTGGATGTTGCGTGTGTATTGGAAAAAGTCAAACTGGAAGAGACACCCGGTATATTTTGTCCTTTTGGGGATGTTTATTAATGAAATAATACATCATCAGGACAGGACTGTATGTGCCCCATTCAGTTTTGCCCCAGTATCGCACAGTTCTGTCTTCATGCTTGCTCCCGTTACAATTGTAATTGAGATCATCGGACTATTTCCACTGGAGAAGACGAGGCTAACAGGAAATTTATTAGAAATTTATTAGAATTATAAAAAGTTTTGACATTGAATAGGAAAAGACTATTTCCTTCGGTTGGGGAGTCAGTGATGAGGGGTCATCAATTTAAAACTGTTACTGAGAGTGAGAAGAGAGGATAGGAGAAATACAGAGGGTTGTTGGAGCATGGAGTGTTTTGCCACAGGGAGTGATTGAGGCAGAGATCTTTTATTGGAAAATTCAATAATTATTTGAAGTAGTGAGTCAAGGCTATGGGGTAGTGGTATTAGTTCTGGATTGCTCCATCAAGCAGCGCGATGGGCCAAATGGCCTCCTTCTATGATGTAAACTTCCAGTTTTCTGCTTCAAAAAGCAAATAGTGATGCTGTTTTCATTTTAACACAGAGATGTTTTATTGAAAGGGCTTTGAAATGTATGTTGCATGAAATATGGGTAGTGCTACAGTGAAAGCAAGGCCTTCTATGCTTCACTTGTACTGCGAGAGCAAATTATTCACAGAAGCCATCAAAAAGTCATGCGAGGTCAAAAATGCAGTAAATTCAAGGACTCTAAAGTATGCACTGGTAATATTTTTCTCTCTAAACAAAAGACGCCTCAATAAACTTACCATGATTACATTAGCATCATTGACCCTTTCAATGTGGATCTCATCACCCGTCATGGCCACAGAGCACTCAACCATCACCGAGAAAAATAAAACTAAAACCAAATAAATCTCCACCACGGAATGTACATTATATTATACATAAAAAAAATATTGCATGATTTCAAAGCTCCGACCTCATATTCTAAGTGAGGGCAAAGTTCTAAACCACTCGAGCCTTGCTGTCAAAGTTCACAACATCATCTGAAGCCCTTGCCGGGATTACCGTCTCGCAGTCACCCCAAGCCCCCATTCTCCTCTGTATAAATCGATTTTTGTTTGTGGCATGAAATGATTTGTGAACCTCCACCTTTCATTCCACTGATAGCACGGCTGCAAGGGACTCACAAGTGAAACAACACGATCTTGTTTGGTTTAAGCTATATTCAGAAGTGAAGCAGATTTCCAGAAAGCATCGCAGTTATAGTTACATATTCTATAGGTGAAACGTAAAGACAGACACGGCAGAAGAGTGTCAGCATCCGAGAAAGAAAAATCGGTCGATGTTCGAAGTTTGATCTTGCATCAGAACTCCCACCTGATTATATTAATCTCTCTTTCTCATTTCCAGCATTTTGTCTCTTTTTTTTCTCACCAATTTCATCCCCCCTCTCCCAACACTGTTGTTTTCTTCCTGGGACACAGCTCAGGGTGCCAGTCACCCTTCAGAATCTCAATCAAGTGCTTATTATGTATCTGAGCCTTGACAATGAGAGTCAGTGGGCTATTGGATTATGGACAGCATCACAGTTGAGCTCGATCCTGTATTGACCTGACTTCCACGCACACGCATCCACACACTCACACGCACACCCGCATGCACAGCCACATCCTCACCCACACACCCATCCCCACATCGACATCCCCACCCACACAACCCCACCCACACACACATTCCCGTCCCACACACATCCTTGCCCCCCATATATACTTCCAGCAGTGATTGCTGGAGGTCGATCAGAATGGCAAATCTGCCCACTTTTTCCCCCCCTGTATAACTCGGGGGCACTGAGGCCAATTGTAGATCTCCAACCACAAACTCAACTAAACTCAGCTAATGCAGCACAGGTCAAAGTTCGAACCCAGAGACTTCCTGGTCTGAATGACTCAGCTAATTATTGAAGGGAACACATTTCCTGTTGTTATTTCCAATTTCCGCACTTCGAGAGTTCTCTTTTTATCCCACAATTGTGCATAGTTGATGATATATTTTTTTAAATTGTTCTTTCTGTTGAGTTGTTCCAACCAACTCGATATCTGAATTGCTAAGACAGAAATTTTAGAAAATTGAGCTCAGATGTTTCAGCCAGTCGTCACAGGTGCACTTGGTAAGAGGTGAGGGTTGTGGGAGATAGTCAGGTGATCCAGTTTCCACAGGTAAGTTTGAGAGAATGTATGTGGCTGAAAGGACTTCTCAGTTGGTGAAACAAGATGATATTCTGGCACCTTTAACAGCTGGTTACAAAGTGCCATAAGCACAGGGCCAGAAGTAATTTCTCTCCCTTTTCAGCCGTAAGGGACTAATAAATTATACTAATTAATCTTCATTTAAATGTGCAGACAAGAACGATCACAGCTCCAGTTGATCTGAGTTTGAGGGGAAGGTGTAAATGCCTCTACACAATTAGAGCGCAGTGATATCATTATGGGGCTCGATGTTACCAGGGCTGCGGGTTTGCGGCGGGGGGCTATTAACGCGCCCAGCGAAATCAGTCTGCCCCGCGCGTGATCGCAACCTAATTGGATCCACTTACCTGGTCTTCCGGGTTCCCCACTGCTGATCTGCGTGTCGGGCGGACTGTGCATGCGCAGTAAGCTCTGTCAGCTGGAGGAGCTCTATTTAAAGGGGCAGTCCTCCACTGACAGATGCTGCAACAAATAGCAAAAATTACAACATGGAGCAGCCCAGGGGGAAGGCTGCTCCCAGTTTAATGATGCCTCACTCCAGGTATCATTAGATGGGGTGAGGAGGAGGGGGAGGACAGAGATCTTCCCCCCGGCGGGCGGGAGGAAGCGGCCTGCCTCTGCCACCAAGAAGGCCTGGCTCGAGGTGGCAGAGGAGGTCACCTGCACCACCAACATATTGCCCACCTGCTTACAGTACAGGAGGTGCTCCAATGCCCTAAGTAGGTCAGCCAAAGTGAGTACACTTACTCATTCCCCTACACTCCATCTGCCAAATCACCGCCCCCACCCCACATCTCCTTCTGCACTGCCAACACTACTCTGTCACATCACCCCTCATACCCACTCAAAGCTCATCCTCATCTTACCTGCACTTACTCACCTCGCCAGTACTCATCCCACCACTACCACGCAACCCAATCCTCATACAATCTCATGGCTCTATCTCATACTCACCCTCTCGTACATCTCTTTCACAGTCAGCCTCACTCAACCTGCCACTACCTGTGCTGCAGCCACAGGGCATGCATCAGATATGTGCAGTAGGCAGCGTAAGGCAAACGTGTCGTGAGCATGAAGGGGATGCACAAGGGTGTTTGAGGGTTTGGCATGGTTTTTACTTATATTGAATTTCTGACCAACTCACATTACATATTATATTGGCACCACTACTGCCACGTCTTTGCGAATCCTGTCTGGTTTGTGCAATAATGCCCTTTCCTGAGGATCACAATGAAGACCCACAACTGATGACACCCATGGTGTAGGTGTATTTGCAGGGCTCTTTTGTGCAGACGACTGAGAGACGTCGGCGATGTCCCCGGTGGCACCCTGGAAGGGTGCGGAGGAGAAGTTGTTGAGGGCAGTGGTGACTTTGACAGCGACAGGTAAGAAGATGGTGCTCGGGCCAACCGGGAGCAGTTCGGCATCAAGGAGGCTGCAGATGTCCACGACTACATGTCGAGTGACTCTGAGCCTCCGTGTGCACTGCTGCTCAGAGAGGTCCAGGAAGCTGAGCCTCGGTCTGTGGACCCTGTGGCGAGGGTAATGCCCTCTGCGACGCATCTCTCTCTGCGGTTGCCCTCCCTCCTGCTGTGCAGGTGGATGTGTCACAGCACTCTGTTGTGGAGCTCCACGTGTCAGAGGTGGACGGCGTGGCCAGCGAGGCTGGTGATGCTGTTCGCCCTCCGAGGAGGTCATGACTGCAGCTACGGCGGCCCCCATCCGGAAGATGTACATCTGAGGGGTTCCGGGGTAAGTGTGCAAGTTGGTGAATTTTCTTGTCAGGAGGAGGGTGGTGGAGGCCAAACTTTGTCCCAAGTGACAGAGTGGCCTCCTGCAATGAGTGAGGGTCTCCCCGCCCCACCTGTCAAATGGACCTTTGCAGCTGCAACACGTCCATTTGAACTGGGAGTGTTTCCCCCAGTATGGGAAACAGTCCCAGTTGTCTATTAAATCCCACCCCTCCTCACATAATCCCTTAATCAGGTCAGTTAATGACCTGAAATAGCACAATAAATACTTTCAAGTGGCACCCCGCCGGCTTTAATTGCCTGCGGGAGTCCCACATGCGGGGGCTGCGTGCGCACATCGGCACGTCAGTGGGGAACCCGGAAGTGGGCGGGCTGGAGCCGGGCTCCGGACCCGCTCCGGGATTCGCCGATTTTCAGAGCCCCCCCGCCAGGAACGCACCCGATAGCGGGTGCTGAAATGAAGCCCATGATTTCAGGTGCTGAAGGACAGAGATGCACAGGACATTCACTTCTCAAAGTCAAGTGGTGTTGAGTTTCAAGAAACACGAAGAAGAGCAGAAGTTCTCCAGGTGGCTCAGTATGTCCATGCACTGCCTGGCATCACATGGAGCTCCTAAAGACCAGGTTTGATCTCTTGCCTGTGCACTGACTGGGTCACACTTGGACGGTGATGGCTCTTACAGTCAAATAGGCCACTTCCAGTCAACCGCGCAGCCTCACACACAAGTGACCATTTGGGTGAGTATTAATACTTTGAGAACTGAAAATCTGTCCTTCAGCATCTGAGAACCAAAACCACAGTTCTTCACTTTTGTCATCGACATTTACAACTTCCTCTTAAATGCTGATCAATTTAGACTAGAATCAGCCTCGTCCACAAATTGAGGTCAGCGTCCACTTGTCCATGTTCAGCACCACTCCCAGCTCCTTCTGAAGCGGCTGCTGTTCCGAGGGATGGAACACACCTGCGGGTGGCATTTCCCACAGTAGTTTTGCGACATCGGGAATGCCCACCCACAAGAGTTTAATGTAAATTTCGGTTGCCAAATATCATGGTATAAAATTAGCAAAATGCTAATGTACGGAATTGTACACCGGTTCCTTTTTCCCCGACAGTTTCCTACTCTTGTGTTTTTCCCCCTCCCTCTGCTGAATGAGATGAGCACTGTTGGGGTACGGTTCCCTGGGCATTGGCTGCCCTCAGTCACCTGACCTCAGGGGGACATTCCTCATCAGTGAGGCGAGTTAATGTTAGCACGCTATACAACTTTAGCGAGAATCTCAGCTAAACTCGCTCCTGTCCTTGTCCAACATCCATATGCGTGTACTTTTCAATAGGGATCACTAGATACTAATTGGAACATGGTCATGTTACTCTTCCCCCATCCCCCCACCACCAAAGAGATAGTTGAAATGTTATAACTGCTTGTGGTCAAAAAGATTAAATGAATCATTGAGTTAATCATTAGATTATGTGTCAGATATGCATCATGGGGTTTTTCGCTCAGTATCCACCAAATGCCAAGATAATTCAGATTTGGTGAATATTCTGAGATTCGTTGAAACTTGTTGAAAAACAGCCAGCTGTGCGCAGGACAGAGTAAGAACATAAATACTTTTCCAGCTGGATTGACATTGGTGGAAAACAACAAAAACAAATTGTCCACCGCAATTTGAAGAGACTACTCCCAACTGTACCAGTGCAATACTGAGGGAGTGCTGCACTGTCGGAGGTACTGTCTTTCGGATGAGACATTAAACCGAGGCCCCGTCTTCCCCCTCAGGTGGACGTAAAAGCTCTCACGAAAGAGCAGGGGTGTACTCCCCGGTGTCCTGATCAATGTTTATCCCTCAACTAGCATCACGAAAATAAATCATCGGATCACTATCTGCTGTTTGTGGGACCTTGGCAAATTGGCTGCTGCATTTTCTACATTACTACAGTGACTACACTTGAAAAGTATTTAATTGGCTAAAAAGTGCCTTGGGATGTCCTGAGATCATGAAAGGCGTTATATCATGCAAGTTATTTCTTTCTTTCTTTAGGGTTCAGTTTTCCACTCCAACTATTCTATGACCTCTTGGATTCAAGTTACCAATTTAACGGCAATTTTCCACAACAGTGCTGGTGGTGATCCAGACTTTGGAAGCGATGCTGTAATGTAAAGGAAGTGGTCCTGGCACCCCTAGTGGCTGTAATATTACCTCATGTGCTGGGCGCTGATCATCACCACAGACACAGCTAACTGAAACTGGTCCGTTTGGACCTTATGCAACCCACGGGGAAAGTCTGTAGTGAGAAAACAAAAACTCGTGATTACAACTTTTAAATAAGTGTATGCAAACACGGTTTTTATATTGCTGTTGGTACTCTGGAATTCCCTCTCCTCCTCACACACATGCACACAACATAAAAGGCTTGATTCCAAACTAATAGCATGCCTTCTATTTGAAATGCAGAGAACAGCCAAGAGATCCGCAGTGTCAGGATCTAGACAAATTTGGGCTATTTAACCTTGAAAGGGGCCTCTGAGAATTGACACAGACATAAATAAGATTGTTAAGGATATACAAAAAGTTGACCAAGAATGTTACATTAAATTAAACTGCAAGTGTAGAACAAAGGGATAAGGGCTTAAACTGGTAAAATGTAATTGCACATGACGTAATCATAGCCGGAATCCACTGTACTGTGGAGAACTAATGCTGTCTCCTTGCTGTTCTGTACATATGTTACACAATGGTTTTTTCCACACTCAGCAGTGCATGCTTCAGAGCATGGATCCAGTCTGGGGTACAAATTCATCTATAATTCAACTCTAAATAGCAATCTTACTCAGGGCCAAAGGTGGGGGATGTGCAAATCAGTAAGAATTGCATTGTGCTGGAGAATGCATTCTTCTGAGGTTGAGGTTAAGGGATAGAATTGAAACTGTGTAGAGAGCCTCACCTCACTTGGGAATGCTCAATATTAAGACCAGTTTCAAATTGTCAAAAAGGTTCCCTTTGCCAGCACTGACATGTCTCATCTCAAATGAGCATAAATTCTCCATCATTAGATAAGGAAACAAAACTGTCAGATGGAGAGAAGCCAAAAATATGACATGGCATTGTTCCATATTCAGGATCTCGTACGTCAAAGTAGTGAATCTTCAATGATCTGTCTGACTGCTCCTTCTATTTATACCAGAAACTTTCATCAAAGAGTTTGTCAGTCACAGCAGCACCAAAGTAACAGCTTAAAGTTTTTTGTGAGTGTTTGGTGTTTAGTTGGTAGTGCTGTCCCCTCTAAGAAGGCTGTGGATGCAAGCCCCACTCCACAACTTAACCACGGAGGTGCCGTCCTTCGGCTGAGATTGTTAAACCAAGGTCACATTCGCTTCTTCAGGTGATTCTTGGTGGACGTTAAAGATCCCATGGGACTATTTGAAGAAGAACTAGATGGAGTTTTTGCCTACAAAACACGCACTGCTCTCCAAAGTAATTCATTGTATGTAAAGCACTTTGGGATATTTCTGAGAGATGTGATAAGATGCTATATAAATGCAAGCTTTTAAAAAATTATATCTCAAAATGATATATAATTTTGAGGACACACTTCTACAGTATGTTTTACTCAATTTCATCATGGAAAATTAGACCTATTCATAAACATACCTCACTAATATCTTGCTGCCAATATCTTTGGCCAAGCTTTTGGTCACCTGTCCTAATATCTTTTTATGTGGCTTGGTGTCAATTTTTGTCTGATTACCCTCCCTTGGAGTGCCTTGGGACTATATTAAAGGTGCCATATAAATGCAAGTTGTTGTTGTATTTTGGGAGCTAGTCACTTATTTCCTGCAGTTAATGACTTCTTTAAAAGTGCATCTTCTCCTCAATAAACCCTCTTGAGCATCTTTTTATCAGCTCTGTAAACGAAAATGTGCAACGATGCAAGTGAGGACATGATGATGCTCTCGCACCTCCATCTGTCTGCCGTTAATTTTCTTTTAAGTTTATAAATGAAGATTGCAGTGTTAAAACTTCAGCACAATAGTAAACACTATGTTTTAATATTGAAGTTCCAGGGACTGAGCCTTCATAAGAACAGTGGAAATTACATTTGTTAGTATTTTTAAAAAAAGTTTTTAACAAATCGACAGGAGTGACAATAAAAAAAATCAAAGGAATTTTAAAGTAATTTCTAAGTTGTTTTAACTGATTGATTGTTTTTTTAAAGGGTCTGGATGGTGAGACCCCTCCATATCATACTCCGCTAAATGTGCATCATTTCAAATCTTCAACCAATCAGATTAAAGTAATTTCTAAAACATTGGGACTTGGTTGACATCTTGACATTTTAAACATTATTTCTGACTCAACTCATTTATTAAACAAGAGCAGTGTTGAGCTTGAAATGAATATTCATGAAAATAAGGAAATTCCTTCTCCCACAGATTTGTCTATTTTCAGTAAATGCTGTGCTGTGCGGAATATTTGATTCAGCATCTCTGTATGTGTAGTCCGTTTCAGAGGGATGTATTCATTTGTGTGGCATGCTTCTCGTAACAACAATTTAATTGTAAAACCACATGAAGAATTACCATATAGAATGCTGCGAATGGCGGTGAAATGTCTGAATGTTTCAGCGACATTTTCCAATGGAAGCTTTCAGTGTTCATGTCCCTTTTTAAAGGGGCAACGTGTTCATGTAAAAAAGTGTCTAACTCCTGACGCTGAGGACATATTCTTCTTCACTAGAAGTGTGGATCGGAATCTCAAATCTCGGATTTGAGACCTCTGTCTTGCCCTCGAAAGATCAGTCTCGTGCTGATGGTGCTCCCATGATGGCGTTAGGTAGGGAACCTGAGGATTTTGACCCAGGAAGGTACAAAAGCAAACAGGTCAGGATGGTGTGTGACTTGGAGGGGAATATAGAGGTGATGGTGTGCCCATGATATTGTTGCTCTTGTTCTTTTTGGTGGTTGAGGTTGCAGGGCTGGGAGGTGCTGTCCAAGTATTTGCGCACAAGTGATGCAGTGATGTGTTTTGTTGTGATTTATGTTCTTGCATCTTGTGTTTGCAGACACTAGCCGTTCTTTAGACTAAAAGACACTCATGCCTTTACATGAATATGATGCCACTTAGATGCCCAACTGCCATTTTTTTCTATCTTCAATTTTTTTTTAATTAAACAAGTTATGAATATCTTAAAATAGTGCACAGAGGAACCTCATTACAAATGAGAATGAAAATCGGGCGATTTCTATAACAAACAGCCAATCTGCAACACCACTTTTACACCCGGGTGGCATGTTGAAAATCTACCACGAGGAGGAGCGAAGGGGAGAAAGCTGGGGCAAGGAGAAGAGTAACTCAGTGAAGACCTGGGGAGAGGAGAAGAGTAACTCAGTGAAGAGCTGGGGAGAGGAGAAGAGTAACTCAGTGAAGAGTGGAGAGAGGAGAAGAGTAACTCAGTGAAGAGCTGGGGAGAGGAGAAGAGTAACTCAGTGAAGAGCTGGGGAGAGGAGAAGAGTAACTCAGTGAAGAGCTGGGGAGAGGAGAAGAGTAACTCAGTGAAGAGTGGAGAGAGGAGAAGAGTAACTCAGTGAAGAGCTGGGGAGAGGAGAAGAGTAACTCAGTGAAGAGCTGGGGAGAGGAGAAGAGTAACTCAGTGAAGAGTGGAGAGAGGAGAAGAGTAACTCAGTGAAGAGTGGAGAGAGGAGAAGAGTAACTCAGTGAAGAGCTGGGGCAAGGAGAAGAGTAACTCAGTGAAGAGCTGGGGAGAGGAGAAGAGTAACTCAGTGAAGAGCTGGGGAGAGGAGAAGAGTAACTCAGTGAAGAGCTGGGGAGAGGAGAAGAGTAACTCAGTGAAGAGCTGGGGCGAGAAGAAGAGTAACTCAGTGAAGAGCTGGGGAGAGGGGAAGAGTAACTCAGTGAAGAGCTGGGGAGAGGAGAAGAGTAACTCAGTGAAGAGCTGGGGAGAGGGGAAGAGTAACTCAGTGAAGAGCTGGGGAGAGGGGAAGAGTAACTCAGTGAAGAGTGGAGAGAGGAGAAGAGTAACTCAGTGAAGAGCTGGGGAGAGGAGAAGAGTAACTTGGTGAAGAGCTGGGGAGAGGAGAAGAGTAACTTGGTGAAGAGCTGGGGAGAGGAGAAGAGTGACTCAGTGAAGAGCTGGGGAGAGAAGAAGAGTAACTCAGTGAAGAGCTGGGGAGAGGGGAAGAGTAACTCAGTGAAGAGTGGAGAGAGGAGAAGAGTAACTCAGTGAAGAGCTGGGGAGAGGAGAAGAGTAACTCAGTGAAGAGTGGAGAGAGGAGAAGAGTAACTCAGTGAAGAGCTGGGGAGAGGAGAAGAGTAACTCAGTGAAGAGTGGAGAGAGGAGAAGAGTAACTCAGTGAATAGCTGGGGAGAGGAGAAGAGTAACTCAGTGAAGAGTGGAGAGAGGAGAAGAGTAACTCAGTGAAGAGCTGGGGAGAGGAGAAGAGATACTCAGTGAAGAGCTGGGGAGAGGGGAAGAGTAACTCAGTGAAGAGCTGGGGAGAGGGGAAGAGTAACTCAGTGAAGAGTGGAGAGAGGAGAAGAGTAACTCAGTAAAGAGCTGGGGAGAGGAGAAGAGTAACTCAGTGAAGAGCTGGGGAGAGGAGAAGAGTAACTCAGTGAAGAGCTGGGGAGAGGGGAAGAGTAACTCAGTGAAGAGTGGAGAGAGGAGAAGAGTAACTCAGTGAAGAGCTGGGGAGAGGAGAAGAGTAACTCAGTGAAGAGTGGAGAGAGGAGAAGAGTAACTCAGTGAAGAGCTGGGGAGAGGGGAAAAGTAACTCAGTGAAGAGTGGAGAGAGGAGAAGAGTAACTTGGTGAAGAGCTGGGGAGAGGAGAAGAGTAACTCAGTGAAGAGCTGGGGAGAGGAGAAGAGTAACTCAGTGAAGAGCTGGGGCGAGAAGAAGAGTAACTCAGTGAAGAGCTGGGGAGAGGGGAAGAGTAACTCAGTGAAGAGCTGGGGAGAGGAGAAGAGTAACTCAGTGAAGAGCTGGGGAGAGGGGAAGAGTAACTCAGTGAAGAGCTGGGGAGAGGGGAAGAGTAACTCAGTGAAGAGTGGAGAGAGGAGAAGAGTAACTCAGTGAAGAGCTGGGGAGAGGAGAAGAGTAACTCAGTGAAGAGTGGAGAGAGGAGAAGAGTAACTCAGTGAAGAGCTGGGGAGAGGAGAAGAGTAACTCAGTGAAGAGTGGAGAGAGGAGAAGAGTAACTCAGTGAATAGCTGGGGAGAGGAGAAGAGTAACTCAGTGAAGAGTGGAGAGAGGAGAAGAGTAACTCAGTGAAGAGCTGGGGAGAGGAGAAGAGATACTCAGTGAAGAGCTGGGGAGAGGGGAAGAGTAACTCAGTGAAGAGCTGGGGAGAGGGGAAGAGTAACTCAGTGAAGAGTGGAGAGAGGAGAAGAGTAACTCAGTAAAGAGCTGGGGAGAGGAGAAGAGTAACTCAGTGAAGAGCTGGGGAGAGGAGAAGAGTAACTCAGTGAAGAGCTGGGGAGAGGGGAAGAGTAACTCAGTGAAGAGTGGAGAGAGGAGAAGAGTAACTCAGTGAAGAGCTGGGGAGAGGAGAAGAGTAACTCAGTGAAGAGTGGAGAGAGGAGAAGAGTAACTCAGTGAAGAGCTGGGGAGAGGGGAAAAGTAACTCAGTGAAGAGTGGAGAGAGGAGAAGAGTAACTTGGTGAAGAGCTGGGGAGAGGAGAAGAGTAACTCAGTGAAGAGCTGGGGAGAGGAGAAGAGTAACTCAGTGAAGAGCTGGGGCGAGAAGAAGAGTAACTCAGTGAAGAGCTGGGGAGAGGGGAAGAGTAACTCAGTGAAGAGCTGGGGAGAGGAGAAGAGTAACTCAGTGAAGAGCTGGGGCGAGAAGAAGAGTAACTCAGTGAAGAGCTGGGGAGAGGGGAAGAGTAACTCAGTGAAGAGCTGGGGAGAGGAGAAGAGTAACTCAGTGAAGAGCTGGGGAGAGGGGAAGAGTAACTCAGTGAAGAGCTGGGGAGAGGGGAAGAGTAACTCAGTGAAGAGTGGAGAGAGGAGAAGAGTAACTCAGTGAAGAGCTGGGGAGAGGAGAAGAGTAACTTGGTGAAGAGCTGGGGAGAGGAGAAGAGTAACTTGGTGAAGAGCTGGGGAGAGGAGAAGAGTGACTCAGTGAAGAGCTGGGGAGAGGAGAAGAGTAACTCAGTGAAGAGCTGGGGAGAGGGGAAGAGTAACTCAGTGAAGAGTGGAGAGAGGAGAAGAGTAACTCAGTGAAGAGCTGGGGAGAGGAGAAGAGTAACTCAGTGAAGAGCTGGGGAGAGGAGAAGAGTAACTCAGTGAAGAGTGGAGAGAGGAGAAGAGTAACTCAGTGAAGAGCTGGGGAGAGGGGAAAAGTAACTCAGTGAAGAGTGGAGAGAGGAGAAGAGTAACTTGGTGAAGAGCTGGGGAGAGGAGAAGAGTAACTCAGTGAAGAGCTGGGGAGAGGAGAAGAGTAACTCAGTGAAGAGCTGGGGAGAGGAGAAGTGCGACTCAGTGAAGAGCAGGGGAGAGGAGAAGAGTAACTCAGTGAAGAGTGGAGAGAGGGGAAAAGTAACTTGGTGAAGAGCTGGGGAGAGGGGAAGAGTAACTCAGTGAAGAGTGGAGAGAGGAGAAGAATAACTTGGTGAAGAGCTGGGGAGAGGAGAACTGTGACTCAGTGAAGAGCTGGGGAGAGGAGAAGAGTAACTCAGTGAAGAGTGGAGAGAGGAGAAGAATAACTTGGTGAAGAGCTGGGGAGAGGAGAACTGTGACTCAGTGAAGAGCTGGGGCGAGAAGAAGAGTAACTCAGTGAAGAGCTGGGGAGAGGGGAAGAGTAACTCAGTGAAGAGCTGGGGAGAGGGGAAGATTAACTCAGTGAAGAGCTGGGGAGAGGAGAAGAGTAACTCAGTGAAGAGCTGGGGAGAGGGGAAGATTAACTCAGTGAAGAGCTGGGGAGAGGAGAAGAGTAACTCAGTGAAGAGCTGGGGAGAGGAGAAGAGTAACTCAGTGAAGAGCTGGGGAGAGGGGAAGATTAACTCAGTGAAGAGCTGGGGAGAGGAGAAGAGTAACTCAGTGAAGAGCTGGGGAGAGGGGAAGATTAACTCAGTGAAGAGCTGGGGAGAGGAGAAGAGTAACTCAGTGAAGAGCTGGGGAGAGGAGAAGAGTGACTCAGTGAAGAGCTGGGGAGAGGAGAAGAGTAACTCAGTGAAGAGCTGGGGCGAGAAGAAGAGTAACTCAGTGAAGAGCTGGGGAGAGGGGAAGAGTGACTCAGTGAAGAGCTGGGGAGAGGAGAAGAGTAACTCAGTGAAGAGCTGGGGAGAGGAGAAGATTAACTCAGTGAAGAGCTGGGGAGAGGAGAAGAGTAACTCAGTGAAGAGCTGGGGAGAGGGGAAGATTAACTCAGTGAAGAGCTGGGGAGAGGAGAAGAGTAACTCAGTGGAGAGCTGGGGAGAGGGGAAAAGTAACTCAGTGAAGAGCTGGGAAGAGGGGAAGAGTAAGCCAGTGAAGAGCTGGAGAGGGGAGAAGAGTAACTCAGTGAAGAGTGGAGAGAGGGGAAAAGTAACTTGGTGAAGAGCTGGGGAGAGGGGAAGAGTAACTCAGTGAAGAGTGGAGAGAGGAGAAGAGTAACTTGGTGAAGAGCTGGGGAGAGGAGAACTGTGACTCAGTGAAGAGCTGGGGAGAGGAGAAGAGTAACTCAGTGAAGAGCTGGGGCGAGAAGAAGAGTAACTCAGTGAAGAGCTGGGGAGAGGGGAAGAGTAACTCAGTGAAGAGCTGGGGAGAGGGGAAGATTAACTCAGTGAAGAGCTGGGGAGAGGAGAAGAGTAACTCAGTGAAGAGCTGGGGAGAGGAGAAGAGTGACTCAGTGAAGAGCTGGGGAGAGGAGAAGAGTAACTCAGTGAAGAGCTGGGGTGAGAAGAAGAGTAACTCAGTGAAGAGCTGGGGAGAGGGGAAGAGTGACTCAGTGAAGAGCTGGGGAGAGGAGAAGAGTAACTCAGTGAAGAGCTGGGGAGAGGGGAAGATTAACTCAGTGAAGAGCTGGGGAGAGGAGAAGAGTAACTCAGTGAAGAGCTGGGGAGAGGGGAAGATTAACTCAGTGAAGAGCTGGGGAGAGGAGAAGAGTAACTCAGTGGAGAGCTGGGGAGAGGGGAAAAGTAACTCAGTGAAGAGCTGGGAAGAGGGGAAGAGTAAGCCAGTGAAGAGCTGGAGAGGGGAGAAGAGTAACTCAGTGAAGAGCTGGATAGAGGAGAAAAGTAGCCCAGTCCCACACAGGAGTGCCAAGGCAGTACACTAACCCTTATATTTCTCAACCATGATGAATTGCATTCCACAGATGGCATACTCATAGCCTCAATCCTACCTGTGCATGGGATTCTATGCAGTAAGTGCTCCTTTCTACTTATGCTTTTTCTGATTACATTAATCCCATTATTAACAAGTATCTGTGTAGATTATAAAACTCAATATTGTTTCCCGACAGTTTCACTCAGGCCCTAATTAGGAAAGTCAGCAAGATTCTGTGCACGTTTAATGGTGTCCTGGCCAATATTTATCCATCAGCCAACATCACTAAAACAGATTATCTGGTCATTATCTCATTGCTGTTTGTGGGACCTTGCTGTGCGCAAATTGGCTGCCATATTTCCCTACATTACAACAGTGACAACACTTCAAAAGTACTTAATTGGCTGTAAAGCGCTTTGGGACATCCTGAGGTTGTGAAAGGTGCTATATGGATGCAAGTACTTTCTTCTTCTTTCTATTACACAGGATGTAGTTTTTAGAATGAGGATCAATTATGTAATGACTTACAAAGACCCCAAAAGTAAATTGCATTTGTTTATACTGACATATTCTCAACATGAAGAGTGGTGCATATTATAGAAAGTGCTTTTTCTGTGCTGCTCTGCGCTATGAGGATTGGAGATCTCATCAGCAGGAGATCGTAATCCTCAGGCAGGATAGCAAGTAATCACAATCTGACACCCAAGACTCCTGCCTGAATGCAGGAGATCATTAGAACTACTATACCCACCGGGAAGGAGGGAAAGCCAGAGAGGGAAGCACCCGAGGTGCTCACATTCAGTCTGTAAAGTCTGATTTCTCCGCCCCTCCCCTACTTTCTCAGCAACTCGATCTCCTTCCCTCCATGCTGGTTCTACGGGCATAAGGTACCCACCAATATATTACCCAAGAGGTCATTAATAACGTCTAAGTCTTGATAGGCTATTCCACTGCAGGGGCATTAAAGTCAAGTCCTGTCCTCACCCAATACCCACAAGTATGCATTTTCATCAAGGTCACTCGTTCCCAATCAAGAACCTTGGCTGACTTTCTCTTCCCTAACCAACAGGTGCTGAAGTGCCTCTACCTTCATTCCCAGCTGAGAACAACTGACTCAGCAGAAACCAAGGATCAAACCTGGGACCTTCCTGGTACGTAAGGCTCAGATGGTCATTGGACAAGCTCACTGAGCTATTGGGCTAACACTCTGATCTTTCTGCGGATAGCAGTGACAAGGCCAATGGTTTCCATTTCCTCTTGTTCAAACATAGCAAACTGCTTTAAAATGGCTGCTGCTTGTAGGGCTTTTGTTTACTCTGTGCTCCTCTTCCTGGGAATGAAGTGCTTTGATCAGATACTCAGGTACTAGCAGTTTTGTTTTGAACATGTGAAATGAAGTCTCAGAACTCCTTACTCCTTGCACACAAAAAGGGAACGGGTCTTTTCTGCCAGAATATCAGAATGGAAAACATTTCACACTGATATTATCCAGCTTCAGGCCAGCTACTAATTCCACTTTGGCTCAGCACTGCCTGGCATTGTCACTGTGTTCCTCCCTATAAAAACTTTTGATTGGAGGCAGCAATGTTTACACTTGGCACATGGACTAAATGTGAAACTGCACATGCATACAAGAAACTAAAGTTACATAGGTAGAGTTGAGTAACTAACGGTATCCAAAGGCAGACAGTGGTGGTGCTATTAAAATTAGTGATATTTAAAGAAAAACAAGGAAGACAAAAGTGTGCACATCTATTGAAATTAAACATTGAGCTGCACAAGACTTTTCTTTTGCAAGCAGTAGTGACTGCGAGCAACCGAGAAGTTGCACGTGCACAATTAGTGCAAAGTTGTGCTCATGATGCTCCCAAGATCTTTCCTGCAAGCTCAGATCATCCTTGGCCAGATCCAAGATACCAGACCCAATGCAAATGCTGCAGTGTTGATGTTGGATGTCCCCGTTAAAGCATCCTAATCATAATATGTCATGCTTTCAGTGGCACTTTCTAAATGAAGACATGCCATGGTGAGTAACAACCAACATTCACCGATTGGCCAAACCCACCAAAATGCTTGCATTCGTTATCTGTAGGCCCTGGTACATGATCATAGGGAGCTGCCTTCATAGGGTTTGGGTCTGGGTCATCAGAGAATCAAATGCAGAACTGTGCCATCTGCTGCAAGGATGCCTGCAGCTACCATGCAGCATAAGGCTGGCACATCAATGACAGTAATAGTAAGCTGGCCTGGAATTTGGCTCCATCCCCTTGCAGGCATGCTGCAATATTGACCAATGGGAATGGTGCTGGCACAGAGGGCCACCTTCCTTGTAACCACCACATGCGGCTTTACATCTACTTCAGCAGCCATCAAGCAGGAGGTTGAATGTTGGGCTGGTCCATCAAATGCCTACAGCCTCATGGCCATATCTTTCCTTTCCCTCAATTTTTGAGGACATCTCTTAGAAACTTCTTTCCAAATTCTTTCACTGGAGACGTGCACCCTTTCCTCACCTTAACAGCTTCTCCTTGCGACAATATAACTTCTGACTCGCTGTGAGCTAATCACAGGAGATCTGCTGGTACTGAAATGATTTTATGTTATTTTGACCAGAAGTCTCCTACCATTTCCTTGATCTTAATGTCCCTAAGATAATGCACCTAGCCTCTGGGTAGAAATTCCCTCTGGTGAACATGACTTGGATTTGAACTCAAAAGGTTACAGATCACAGGGACAAACTTACTGCATCACATGTTTCACTGATGTCCTGATATGCTGGTGTCATTGCAACCCTCCTTCCACACTGAAGCTCAATTTGAAAACAAAAACCCTTGTTTTATAAATATTGAGCCATCTCTTTCAGGATAACATGTCATAGTGAAGTTATAACAAAGAGCTACAGTTTTCACTAAACAAATTGAATTATACTTTGATTAACCCAACAAAGATTTCAGATTAATTTAATGTACACGTGAGACAAACACAAATGCTTTTCACTTATCCAGCTCGTATCCACAATGCTTCCCAAACTGAAGATGAATTTAGTTTATTATAGGCACAGTGAAGTGTCTGAAAGAGCCAGACACCATAAACAAGACCATATCCAGTAGAAAGAAAGTAACAATAAAACTATGAGTGAGGTAAATTGAAGCCCTCACAGTTCACATTCAGTTTAATACAAAGCTTCTGGTTTCCATAATACTGTCACATCCACAAACAAGACGTAGCCTTCTGAGTAATTCAGATACATAGAACTGAATTGTGTTGTGATGGAAATATTCTTACTAACGCCAGAAGAAAGAACTTGTCTGAGATCGTGACCCTAGTCTGTTGAATTGGCTCAGATGGAATTTTTTTCCTTTGTGTTCCGGTGCTGTGATTCCAAAAAGCTGTAGAAACGTGCAGTTTCCACTTCTTTTTCTGGGGAGGTGGGGAGTCTTTCAGCAACATTCCCCCCCACCCCAGCCCCCTCCATTTAAAGTCACATTCACTCCAAAATGACAAGTTTCCTGACACACAAATAGAGAAGACCCATCAATTGAGGATATTCTGTGGATATTTGAACGCTACTCCTACTTTAGCATCCTGCTACTCTTGATTCCTTGGATCTGCCCCTGTGATTGGTAGAAACCCCTGAGTAAAATAAAAATGTGACCTGATTTGCTACATATAATCTAAGGCTGTTTTTACAAGTAAAGGCAATGGACCAGCCACTTAACATTGATGGATGTGGTAGTGGTAGTGAATGTTGAGATACTGCAGCTTTTTCCATGCCATTTAACAAGTATTTTTTAAAGTTAGATTTAAACAATGGTGTAGTGAGATAGACCACTGACTGTTCACCTCTGGGATACAGATTTAAATCAGACTTGAACTGCAAGGTTCCTACGTGAAACAAATAGGGAGCTGGTCCCTCATGTATGAGTCAACAGCATGAATTGTGTGCATAAATTGGCACAAATTTGTACTAAATTGGCAGTCTTACTCAGAAAGCCCCAAGATTGCGGGTGTGGGAAATGGAAATGTCAAACTGGTGCAGTGAGAGGACTGCACTTATGAGATTAGGTTCAGCATCAACCACTCCCAGGTCAGATAAACTGTCAGTTTAACTCTGTTCCCAACAATGGAGGTCAAATTGGCCAATGTCAGTAGCGCAAAACTTCAGTGGAAAAAGAAAATCAGGTACGGTGTAACGCTTGTTTTGCAGCACTGATGGTGACCAGTTTGACCGCCAGTGTTCTTCACAGCAATCTTGGAAGATTAACCCATAAACTGAGATTTTGGATTGGTGTTATTTCAATGCTGGCGTTAACCTGTTGAAGATGAAAGGGATAATGCCAATCAGAAAATCTAGATGCCACTACACCTATTGACACTACTATTTTCTAGCCATCCCTGCGGCTTCATGGGGACTGAATTGATTCTGTGTGGACTTGTTTACTTTGGACTCCTAAACCCATCAAAAAGAGGCTCCCTTCAATCTATCTGGGTCCCAGTGATGAAAGGAGTACGTTGTAACCCACTGTGCCATCCATTCCCCCATAAGGAAAAGGTACTTCAGGAAATCAGTGGCCCATGGACAGACAGTAGGAAAAATCATATCCGGCAGCTTTGGTTCTAGCTCTTGCTGCACTTCTGGTTTTCTTCTTGTCAACTCCCTATCCATTATTTTGTGAAGCAAAAATCCAAAGCATCCAGAATTGTGCAATACACGAGGAGCCCATCATGATCTGCACAGATTTAGGAGGAGGTTGGCATCCAGCCATTCTGAGAGGTTTAAAATAAACTTCACGTATCCTTATTAGTCCTGTACCCTGATCCGAACTGCCAGAAGAACCACGCTGACATGGTAATCAGGAGCCCAGATGTTGAGTTATGCAACCTCCTCCATTCTGCACATACCTGCATTGAGTACAAAGCTTGCAGGCATGCACTTTAAATAGGCATTTGATTTGTCTGCGAAATTATATGTTCACTTGAGCTGATACCTGGTAATGATTCATTTATTTCTGTTACACGAATAGGAGCCGAAAAGTCCTAAAACCCTTGACTACTTTCGCTGGATTCACTCCTGGTAATGAATGATATTAACTGTAAAATTCCTGACAGGCAAATTTAATATTTTTTCAAACACATTTATTGTCTAGTTATATGCAGTGACCTCTTGCATAACATGCTATAAACTTCAGTTATTTCAACTGTCTGGCAAAATAACAGCATTTTAATATTAACAATCCTGTTACGATATAGTGGAAGTGTTGGGGGCTTGGAAAGACTTACAGCTAATTAAAAAAAAGAAATAGAGCAACTTTGTCATTTTGCACTATCGGGAGCCAGTCTTTGTAAAATAGAATGTGCACTTGAACACTGAAGGCTCTGGGATGAAATTGGTCTACACTAGTAGCACTGAACTGGTTCATAGCGAATTGGCGGCCCGTTTTACACCACGCATCCAATTTTCTTTTCCATTGAAGCCCATTTAATTTGACTGAGTATAAAGCGAGGAACAGCATTCTATATTTATATCTACATTTCATTAAACTTGGTGAACGGAGGAAAATGTAACCAGACGTCCACTTGGCCCATTTCTGCTTTTGGCCCTAATTTGGCTTCACTTCTGGTTCTTAGTCGAGTTTGATGTTTGTGTCTATCATACTAATGCATACGATTAAACAAGTATCTCATGTTACTGTACGTTCTGAAAACGATGCTCCTGTAAACTTCCTGCTATTTTGTCTGTTCCTGCAAATTATTTTCTTACAAATTTATGTACAGAATTCTTTCGTAGTAGGAGTTGCCCACACAGTTCAACTAGGCTGGTACTGCTCTTTTTCTAGAATTTAAATAATTGAGAGGTATATTTTTAATATCACACAAGATAATACTTTGGCTTAATTATAGATTTGAATGGGTTTTTGTACTTATATAGAAAATATCGGTCTGTAATTCATGCGTCACAAGTACCTATTCTCTCTCTCACTGTCTCAACTTCTTCCCACCGCCCACTTTCCTCATGTTCCCTTTTTGTTCTGTTTTACTTATTCTCTTTCTTCTGGTCCCTGAGTCCTCAACTTCCGGCAATATCTCTCGCTCTCTCAATGATGTGAAGTGTGATTTGCAAAACGGAATAGTTGCTGAGATGTTGTTCAATTCTTTGAGACAGGGGGTTGGTTTCGTACCCAAAACATTACAAAGCTTCTCCTCCTTCCCCACCCACAGGTTGTGTACACCCTGCAGCCGAGAGCACTCCCAGACCTCCACACACACCACTCGGAGGCTGGTGGCAGTGACTCAGGGATTATAGTCTCTCTGAGTTCCTATTTTCCCTCTTTGGTCTCTACGTGGTGCTTCCCCAAGACAACACAAGTAAGATTGGAGGCTCAGTGAAATGGTGGATAGGCAGGACAGACCCTCCAGAGGTGGCAGTACAATGATATACAGTCAGGAGGGAGTGGTCCTTGGTGTTCTCAACATTGACTCCAGACCCCATGAAATCTCATGACATCAGGTCAAACATGGGCAATGAAACCTCCTGCTGATTACCACCTACCACCCTCCCTCAGCTGATGAATCAGTCCTCCTTCATGTTGAGCACCACTTGAAGGAAGCACTGAGGGTAGCAAGAGCACAGAATGTACTCTGGGTGGGGGACTTCAAAGTCCATCACCAAGTGTGGCTCGGTAGCAGCACTACTGACTGAGCTGGCCGAGTCCTGAAGGACATAGCTGCCAGACTGGGCCTGCGGCAGGTGGTGAGCGAACCAACATGAGGGAAAAACCAACTTGACCTTGTCCTCACCAATCTACCTGTCGCAGATGCATCTGTCCATGACAGTATTGGTAGGAGTGACCACCGCACTGTCCTCCTGGGGACGAGGTTCTGTCTTCGCAGTGAGGACACCATCCAACATGTTGTGTGGCACTATCACCATATTAAATGGGATAGATTCAGAACAGATCTAGCAGCTAAAAACTGGGCACCCATGAGACGCTGTGGGCAATCAGCAGCAGCAGATTTGTATTCCAGCACAATCTATAACCTCATGGCCCGGCATGTTCCTCACTCTACCATTACCAACAAGCCAGGGGATCAACCCTGGTTCAATGAGGAGTGTAGAAGAGCGTGCCAGGAGCAGCACCAGGCACACCTAAAAATGAGATGCCAACCTGGTGAAGCTACAACACAGGACTACATGCATGCTAAACAGCGGAAGCAACATGCTATAGACAGAGCGAAGCGATTCCACAACCAACGGATCAGATCAAAGCTCTGCAGCCCTGCCACATCCAGTCATGAATGGTGGTGGACAATTAAAGAACTAACGGGAGGGGGAGGGTCTGTAAACATCCCCATCCTCAATGATGGCGGAGTCCAGCACGTGAGTGCAAAAGACAAGGCTGAAGCGTTTGCAACCATCTTCAGCCAGAAGTGCCGAGTGGATGATCCATCTCGGCCTCCTCCCAATATCACAGAAGCCAGTCTTCAGCAATTTCGATTCACTCCACATGATATCCAGATATAGCTGAGTGCACTGGAAACAGCAAATGCTATGGGCCCCGATAACATCCCGGCTGTAGTGCTGAAGACTTGTGCTCCAGAACTAGCCGCGCCTCTAGCCAAATTGTTCCAGTACAGCGACAACACTGGCATCTACCCGACAATGTGGAAAATTGCCCAGGTATGTACTGTTCACAAAACGCAGGACAAATCCAATCCGGCCAATTACGGCCCCATCAGTCTACTCTCAATCATCAGCAAAGTGATGGACGGTGTCGTCGACAGTGCTATCAAGCGACACTTACTCACCAATAACTTGTTCACCGATGCTCAGTTTGGGTTCCACCAGGACCACTCGGCTCCAGACCTCATTACAGCCTTGGTCCATACATGGACAAAAGAGCTGAATTCCAGAGGTGAGGTGAGAGTGACTGCCCTCGACATCAGGGCAGCATTTGACTGAGTGTGGCATCAAGGAGCCCTAGTAAAATTGAAGTCAATGGGAATCAGGGGGAAATCTCTCCAGTGGCTGGAGTCATACCTAACACAAACGAAGATGGTAGTTGTTGTTGGAGGCCAATCATCTCAGCCCCAGGGCATTGCTGCAGGAGTACCTCAGGGCAGTGTCCTAGGCCCAACCATCTTCAGCTGCTTCATCAATGACCTTCCCTCCATCATAAGGTCAGAAATGGGGATGTTTGCCGATGATTGCACAGTGTTCAGTTCCATTCGCAACCCCTCAGATAATGAAGCAGTCTGTGCCCGCATGCAGCAAGACCTGGACAACATCCAGCCTTGGGCTGATAAGTGGCAAGTAACATTCGCACCAGACAAGTGCCAGGCAATGACCATCTCCAACAAGAGAGAGTCTAACCACCTCCCCTTGATATTCAACGGCATTACCATCGCCAAATCCCCCACCATCAACATCCTGGGGGTCACCATTGACCAGAAACTTAAATGGACCAGCCACATAAATACTGTGGCTGCAAGAGCAGGTCAGAGACTGGGTATTCTGTGGTGAGTGACTCACCTCCTGACTCCCCAAAGCCTTTCCACCATCTACAAGGCACAGGTCAGGAGTGTGATGGAATACTCTCCACTTGCCTGGATGAGTGCAGCTCCAACAACACTCAAGAAGCTCGACACCATCCAGGACAAAGCAGCCCGCTTGATTGCCACCCCATCCACCACCCGAAACATTCACTCCCTTCACCACCGACGCACAGTGGCTGCAGTGTGTACCATCCACAGGATACACTGCAGCAACTCGCCAAGGCTTCTTCGACAGCACCTCTCAAACCCGCGACCTCGACCCCTAGAAGGACAAGGGCAGCAGGCATGGGAACAACACCACCTGCACATTCCCCTCAAGTCACACACCATCCCGGGTCAAAATCCTGGAACTCCCTTCCTAACAGCACTGTGGGAGAACATTCACCACATGGACTGCAGCGGTTCAAGAAGGTGGCTCACCACCACCTTCTCAAGGGCAATTAGGGATGGGCAGTAAATGCCAGCCTCGCCAGCGACGCCCACATCCCATGAACATAAGAACATAAGAAATAGGAGCAGGAGTAGGCCAATCGGCCCCTCGAGCCTGCTCCGCCATTCAGTAAGATCATGGCTGATCTGATCCTAACCTCAAATCTAAATTCATGTCCAATTTCCTGCCCGCTCCCCGTAACCCCTAATTCCCTTCACTTCTAGGAAACTGTCTACTTCTGTTTTAAATTTATTTAATGATGTAGCTTCCACAGCTTCCTGGGGCAGCAAATTCCACAGACCTACCACCCTCTGAGTGAAGAAGTTTCTCCTCATCTCAGTTTTGAAAGAGCAGCCCCTTATTCTAAGATTATGCCCCCTAGTCCTAGTTTCACCCATCCTTGGGAACATCCTTACCGCATCCACCCGATCAAGCCCCTTCACAATCTTATATGTTTCAATAAGATCGCCTCTCATTCTTCTGAACTCCAATGAGTAGAGTCCCAATCCACTCAACCTCTCCTCATATGTCCGCCCCCTCATCCCCGGGATTAACCGAGTGAACCTTCTTTGTACTGCCTCGAGAGCAAGTATGTCTTTTCTTAAGTATGGACACCAAAACTGTATGCAGTATTCCAGGTGCGGTCTCACCAATACCTTATATAACTGCAGCAATACCTCCCTGTTTTTATATTCTATCCCCCTAGCGATAAACGCCAACATTCAATTGGCCTTCTTGATCACCTGCTGCACCTGCATACTGACTTTTTGATTTTCTTGCACTAGGACCCCCAGATCCCTTTGTACTGCAGTACTTTCCAGTTTCTCGCCATTAAGATAATAACTTGCTCTCTGATTTTTCCTGCCAAAGTGCATAACCTCACATTTTCCAATATTGTACTGCATCTGCCAAATCTCCGCCCACTCACCCAGCCTGTCTATATCCCCTTGTAGGTTTTTTATGTCCTCCTCACTCTCTACTTTACTCTCTACTTTCCCTCCCATCTTTGTATCATCTGCAAACTTTGATATGTTACACTCGGTCCCCTTCTCCAAATCGTTAATATAGATTGTAAAGAGTTGGGGACCCAGCACCGACCCCTGCGGAACACCACTGGCGACTGGTTGCCAGTCCGAGAATGAACCATTTATCTCAACTCTCTGCTTCCTGTTGGATAACCAATCCTCCACCCATGCCAGAATATTACCCCCAATCCAGTGATTCTTTATCTTGAGCAATAATCTTTTATGTGGCACCTTGTCGAATGCCTTCTGGAAGTCTAAATACACTACGTCCAATGGTTCCCCTTTATCCACCCTGTACGTTATGTCCTCAAAGAACTGAAGCAAATTTGTCAGACATGACTTCCCCTTCATAAAGCCATACTGACTTTGTCCTATTAAATTGTGTTTATCCAAATATTCCGCTACTGTCTCCTTAATAATAGACTCCAAAATTTTATCCACCACAGATGTTAGGCTAACTGGTCTATAATTTCCAGCCTTCTGCCTACTACCCTTTTTAAATAAGGGTGTTACATTAGCAGTTTTCCAATCTGCCGGGACCTTTGCCGAGTCCAGAGAATTTTGGAAAATTATTACCAAAGCATCCACAATCCCTACTGCCACTTCCCTCAAGACCCTAGGATGTAAGCCATCAGGTCCAGGGGATTTATCCGCCTTGAGTCCCATTAATTTACTGAGTACCAATTCCTGAGTGATTTTAATCGTATTTAGCTCCTCCCCCCCTCGAGCCCCCTGTTTGTCCAGTGTTGGGATATTCTTAATGTCCTCTACCGTAAAGACTGAAACAAAATATTTGTTCAGCATTTTTGCCATCTCTATGTTTCCCACCATTAATTTCCTGGTCTCATCCTCTAAGGGACCTATGTTTGCCTTAGCCACCCTTTTTCTTTTTATATAACGATAGAAACTCTTGCTATCTGTTTTTATATTTTTTGCTAATTTATTTTCATAATCTATCTTCCCTTTCTTAATCAATCCTTTAGTTACTTTTTGCTGTCTTTTGAAGACTTCCCAATCTTCTATCCTCCCACTAAGTTTGGCTACCTTATATGTCCTTGTTTTTAGTCGGATACTATCCTTAATTTCTTTACTTAGCCACGGATGGCTGTCATTTCTTTTACACCCTTTTTTCCTCAGTGGAATATTTTTTTTTTGAAAGTTGTGAAATAACTCCTTAAATGAACACCACTGCTCATGTACTGTCTTACCCTTTAATCTATTTTCCCAGTCCACTTTAATCAATTCCGCTCTCATACCATCATAGTCTCCTTTATTCAAGCTCAGTACGCTTGTTTGAGAACCAACCTTCTCACCCTCTAATTGGATATGGAATGTAACCATGTTCTGGTCACTCATTCCAAGGGGATCCTTAACTAGGACATTATTAATTAATCCTGGCTCATTACACAGGACCAGGTTCAAGGTTGCCTGCCCCCTTGTAGGATCAGTTACATACTGCTCAAGAAATCCATCCCTAATACACTCAATAAACTCTTCCTCAAGGCTGCCCTGCCCAATTTGATTTGTCCAGTTAATATGACAGTTAAAATCCCCCATAATTATAGCTGTTCCCTTATTACATGCCCCGACTATTTCCTGATTAATACTGCTTCCAGCAGAGTTGCAACTATTAGGAGGCCTATATACTACGCCCACTTGTGTTTTTTCCCCCTTATTATTCCTTATCTCAACCCAAACTGTTTCATTGTCCTGATCCTTTGTCCCATTATCATTTCTCTGTATTACAGTGATTCCTTCCTTTATTAACATAGCCACCCCACCTCCCCTTCCTTCCTGCCTGTCCTTCCTGATTGTTAAATACCCTGGCATATTTAATTCCCAGTCATTGTCACCCTGCAGCCACGTTTCTGTAATGGCCACAAGATCATACCCATACGTCGTTATTTGTGCCGTTAACTCGTCCATTTTGTTACGAATGCTACGTGCATTCAGATAAAGAACTTTCAAATATGTTTTGTGACACTTAGTTCCTGCTTTTTCCTTTTTTAACATTTTACCTTTTACTCCATACCTTCTGTCCCTTCCTGACACGCTTTCCTCTGTCTCCCTGCTCAGGTTCCCAACCCCCTGCCACAGCTTTGATGCTGGGTTAATCGTCTTATGCCTTCTAGTACACTTTCTTTCTGCTGCTCTACGCTTTTCCCTTTCACTTGTTCTTGAACAACTGTTTGTACTATTTGTATTGTAGATTTCCCCTGGGTCTTCCCCTCTCTTGCTGCTCTCAACTTTATTCTCTTCTGACTCCCCGCTCAGGTTCCCATCCCCCTGCCACTCTAGTTTAAACCCTCCCCAACAGCACTAGCAAACACCCCCACGAGGACATTGGTCTCGGTCCTGCTCGGGTGTAACCCGTCCCGCTTGTACAGGTCCCACCTTCCCCAGAACCGGTCCCAATGTCCCAGGAATCTAAATCCCTCCCTCCTACACCATCCCTGCAGCCACGCATTCATCCTGTCTATTCTCCTGTTCCTAAACTCACTAGCACGTGGCACCAGTAGTAATCCTGAGATCACTACCTTTGAAGTCCTGCTTTTTAATTTATCTCCTAACTCCTAACTCCTTAAATTCACCTTGCAGGACCTCATCCCTTTTTTTTACCTATGTCATTGGTACCAATATGGACCACAACTACTGGCTGTTCACCCTCCCCCTCCAGAATGCCCTGCAGCCGCTCCGTGACATCCTTGACCTTAGCACCAGGGAGGCAACATACCATCCTGGAGTCACGTTTGCAGCTGCAGAAACGCCTTACAATTGAATCCCCTATCACTATAGCCCTGCCACTCTTCTTCCTCCCCTCCTGTGCAGCAGAGCCACCCGTGGTGCCCGGAACCTGGCTCTTGCTGCTTTCCCCTGATAAGCCATCTCCCCCAACAGTATCTAAAGCAGAATATCTGTTTGAGAGGGAGATGGCCCCAGGGGACTCCTGCTCTACCTGCCTAGTCCTTTTACTCTGCCTGGCGGTCACCCATTTCCTTTCTGCCTGCGTAATCTTTACCTGCGGTGTGACCACCTCACTGAACGTGCTATCCACGATAGTCTCAGCATCGCGGATGCTCCACAGTGAATCCACCCGCAGCTCCAACTGTATGGCTGATAATGCAACAGTATTAGTGGAGACAAATGCCACCCTGGAACTTCTCCTTCAGTAATAAATGTTGTGGTGTAAGCTATTGTTCAACACCTTCAGTTGGCTATCCCCAAGTTGTTTAACAGAGCACGGAGTCTAGTTGTCGGGGGTCCAAGTTGTGTTTTCCCAAGTCGTGAGTGGCAGGTGCACTGTGGCTGTAAACCCCCACGTCAGGACTGACTTGGAGGGCCATGAGACTTTTTCAGCAGCTTTGACCCCCAAAGCTTACAATTGTGGCACTGATGACATGTTTGGCAGCTGCACAGGAAGTTCGAGTGGAACCATAGGCGTTACAGAATGTTTCAGGTTGCTGAGGATACTTGGCCTGTGTTAAAACTGTTGTGAATAATAAAGAACTAAAAGTGTAAAGACTGAAACATTTCCAGTCATTTCCAGGAATCAAATATGAATTATATTACATCTAAAAAGAAAAATTTGAGGGTGACTAAATGGTGCAGAGGATTAGAGCATAAAATTTTCTTCTCAGAGGCTAAGGATTTGAATCTTGTCCCGATTCATGACATGAAAGTCATCTCTCTTTAATGTTCCATATTTAAATGACATTTTGGCCATTTTTCAATCAAATTCCTACTGGCTACTGCACAAAATTGCCCATTATTTGGCTCAAGTTGGCACTAATTTGGTGGAGCCGCTCAAAAAAATCACAAGGATGAAGTGTGGGAAATTGAAAATTCAGCCTTGTGCAGCTGCGGCTACTGTCCTGAGATTGCAGTTAAGATGCATTTTTGAACCAGTGTAGATGAAGCTTTACTGTATATTTTATCTGTGCTTCACCTGATCTCAAAGTACTTAATTATTGGTGCAAAAAGTGGGGGAGAAAAATCATTCTTGCTCATACTTACCCTAGACTGTTAGTCTTGGCCTGTTTAGTAGATCCTAGTCTTTTTAGACTTCATAGAAAAAATCTTTTGTATACAGACTATCAGTAATATTATAAAGTAGGTTTAATATTATAAAGTTAATGTATTTTCCTTGTTAAACTAGTTGGAATGTTGTGAACAAAACAGTGCAATTCATCATTAGCACAAGTTGATATTTCCTTGGCAAAGTTTTCACCAGATCTCAAAATTTCTAACATTTTTATATGAAACCAGAAAACCAAACAACCATAAACAGATTCATTTTGTTTCTGTAATTTGATAACTACAATTTTTTGGTCATCTAGCTGAATACCTGGTTTATCAACCAGTTTTCAGAATCTGTTGTTTTCTGATCTTGATGGCTCAGTCATGCATAAATCAATATTTTTTATAAAATTGCAGCTGATAAAACAAGAAAACTAATTGATAAGTGAGTTAACAGCAAGATTGCCACCATGTGCCTTTCGGGACCCAAATGGTATTCGGTTGAATGAAAACCCTTGCCACTTCATGACTTCCCCTCCACCCCCACCACAAATATAGAGTGTCTGATGCACAAGAACTGCAGCTCAGACTGTAACCTGCATGACAAGGACTACAATGTCTGAGTAGGAGAGAGCAGACCCACACAAGGATTCGGAAAGTACTCCCATCCTCCATGGTTGCCCAAGGAACATTTTAAATTGTATGAGTCCTTGGTGCTATGCACAATCATCACATTTGATGCAGCTCTGGGCCAAATGATGCAAAGTGATTAGAAAACACTAAGTTGGTTCCATAGAGTTTACAAATGCTCCTTGAGGTCTGCAAACCCAATACAACAGAATGAGTATTGACAGTGATGAGCTGGGCTGAGCTGATTTGACTAGTCCACCCTAGTAGACTTTGAAGTATCAATGCACTCCTCCTCTCCAACAGTGATCTAATCATGAAGACTGGCTTGCTCTACTCAGCAAGACAGCCTTAGTCTGTACTTCCAGTGAAGCCCAGGGCTACTCCCACGGAACACTTGTAGCATTCATATGCTTAAATAACCTACTTCTGTTAATTAGTTTGAAAAAAACTGTCCCTGTTCGGAATATCTACTTGGATGACTGATGAATGGGTCCAAGCCTTGATTAAAGGGTTATTCGAATCTGGTTATGGTGTTCTCAATTGCCTATCAGACTGGTGAAGTGAAGCCAGCCCTACCTTACAGCATACACAATGAATGGGAGGACCCTCGGCAAGACAAGGGTCAGAGGGATCTTGGTGTGCAAGTTCACAGATCCCTGAAGGCGGCGGAACAGGTAGATAAGGTGGTAAAGAAGGCATATGGGATACTTGCCTTTATTAGCCGAGGCATAGAATATAAGAGCAAGGAGGTTATGATGGAGCTGTATAAAACACTGGTTAGGCCACAGCTGGAGTACTGTGTGCAGTTCTGGTCGCCACACGACAGGAAGGATGTGATCACTTTGGAGAGGGTGCAGAGGAGATTCACCAGGATGTTACCAGGGCTGGAGCGCTTCAGCTATGAAGAGAGACTGGGAAGATTGGGTTTGTTTTCTTTGGAGCAGAGGAGGCTGAGGGGGGACATGATTGAGGTGTACAAAATTATGAGGGGCACAGATAGGATGGATACTAAGGAGCTTTTTCCCTTCGTTGAGGGTTCTATAACAAGGGGATATAGATTCAAGGTAAAAGGCGGGAGGTTTAGAGGGGATTTGAGAAAGAACTTTTTCACCCAGAGGGTGGTTGGAGTCTGGAACTCACTGCCTGAAAGGGTTGTGGAGGCAGGAACCCTCACAACATTCAAGAAGCATTTGGATGAGCACTTGAAATGCCATAGCATACAAGGCTACGGACCAAATGCTGCAATATGGGATTAGAGTAGACAGGGCTTGATGGCCGGCGCGGACACGATGGGCCGAAGGGCCTCTATCCGTGCTGTATAACTCTATATGTTGGATGGATAGACATGTTGGGACTAGAGGACATGCATATGAAATATTCCCCTCCACCACTAATGCAAATATCAGCTCTGCTCAGTGACACCAAAAGGAACTCTTACCGCAAACAACAATTTTAGCTGAAACTCTTCATTTAATGGCTTAAACTGTATAAAATGCTGGAAAAACATGCATCTTTATGTTTGATGTTTTTCCTGCCCACATGGCTTACAATTCTTAATTTCTATCTGGTTGACATATAAGGCCCCTCAAGCCTGCTCCGCCATTCAATCAGATCTTCGACCTCAACTCCACTTTCCCGCCTGATCCACATTTCCCTTGATTCCCCTAGAGTCCAAAAATCTATCCATCTCAGCCTTGAATATATCTAATGACTCAGCATCCACAGCCCTCTGGGGTAGAGAATTCCAAAGATTCACCTCCTCATCTCAGTCTTGAATGACCGACCCCTTATCCTGCAACTATGCCCCCTATGCGGTTCTAGATTCTCCAGCCAGGGGGAACAATCTCTCAGCATCTACCCTATCAAGCCCCCTAACAATCTTACATGTTTCAATGAGATCACCTCTGATTCTTCTAAACACCAGAGTGAATAGGTCCATTCGACTCAACCTCTCCTCATAGGATAACCCTCTCATCCCAGGAGTTAATCTAGTGAACCTTTGTTGTACCAAGGCAAGCATATCCTTCCTTAGATAAGGAGACCAAAACTGTACACAGTACACCAGGTGAGGTCTCACTAAATCCCTGTACAACTGTAGTAAGACTTCCTTACTCTCTTGTACTCCAACCCCCTTGCAATAAAGGCCAACATGCCATTTGCTTTCTTAATTGCCTGCTGTACCTGCATACTAACTTTTTGTGTTTCTTGTACGAGGACACCCAATTCTTTCTGAACACCAACATTTAATAGTTTCTCACCATTTAAAAAATATTCTGTTTTTCTATCCTTCCTACCAAAGTGAATAACCTCACATTTCCCCACATTATACTCCATCTGCCACCTTCTTGCCCACTCACTTAATCTGTCTATATCCCGTTGCGGACTCTTTGTGTCCTCCTCACAGCTTACTTTCCCAACTAGCTTTGTATTGTCAGGAAACTTGGATACATTACACTCGGTCCCTTCATCTAAGTCATTAATATAGATTGTAAATAGCTGAGGCCCAAGCACCGATCCTTGCGGTACCCCACTAGTTACAGCCTGCCAACCTGAGAATGACGCATTTATCCCTACTCTCTGTTTTCTGTCCTTTAACCAATCCTCTATCCATACTAATATATTACCCCCCAACCCCATAAGCCCTTACCTTGTGTAACACCCATTTATGTGGCACCTTATCGAATGCCTTTTGAAAATCCAAATATACTACATCCACTTTTTCTACTCTGCTAGTTACATCCTCAAAAAACTCTAATAAATTTGTCAAACATGATTTCCCTTTCATAAAACCATGTTGCCTAATCATATTATGATTTTCTAAGTGCCCTGTTACCACTTCCTTAATAATGGATTCCTGCATTTTCCCAACAACCATTGTCTGTATTACCCTGTTTTCTCTCTCCCTCCCTTCTTGAATAGCAGGGTAACATTTGCTACCTTCCAGTCCACTGGGACTGTTCTAGAATCTAGAGAATTTTGGAAGATCATAACCAATGCATCCACTATCTCTGCAGTCACCTCTTTTAGAACCCTAGGATGTAGGCCATCAGGTCCAAGGGATTTGTCGGCTTTTAGTCTCATTAGTTTGCCCAGTACTTTTTCTCTAGAGATATTGATTGTTTTAAGTTCCTCACTCTCATTTACCTCTTGGTTCCCCACTATTTTTGGTATGATTTTTGTGTCTTCTACTGTGAAGACAGATACAAAATATTTGTTTAACACGTCTGCCATTTCCTGATTCCCCATTATAATTTCTCCTGTCTCAGCCTCTAGGGACCAACGTTTACTTTTGCTACTCTCTTCCTTTTTACATACTTGTAGAAGCTCCTACAATCCGTTTTTATATTTCTTGCTAGTTTACTTTCATATTCTATTTTCTCCCTTTTTATCAATTTTTTGATCATTCTTTGTTGGTTTTTAAAACTCTCCCAATCCTCAGGCTTATTACTCTTCTTGGCAACATTATAGGCCTCTTCTTTCAACTTAATACTCTCCTTAACTTCTTTAGTTAGCCACGGGTGGATCACTTTTCCCGTGGAGTTTTTATTTCTCAATGGAATGTATATTCGTTGAGAATATTGAAATATTTCTTTAAATGCTTGCCATTGCTTTTCAACTGTCAAACCTTTTAATTTAATTTCCCAATCTACCTTTGACAACTCACCCCTCAAACCTGTGTAATTGGCTTTATTTAAGTTTAAGACTCTAATTTCTGACTTAAGTACATTACTTTCAAACTGAATGTGACGCACTCAATGTAATTGTAGTTCCACAGCAGCAGGAGAAAAACTACAATTTCCACGATGCATCTCTTTCACACACAGAGACCTTGTGAACAGGAGATATAACTTCTCCCCAATCCCAACCCAGTTGAAGGAAACTGTTCTATTTGAATATCATGTAACTTGGGTTGTACGGTGTACCCTGGGTATTGTAGTTCCACAGCAGCAGGGTGAAAACTACAACTGTCATGATACAGCACCACCACAGAATTTGTACACTGTAGCTGGGAATCCCCAACAACCAAAGCCCATATTAAATTTTCTATCAATCAGCATCCTTTGGTTAACAGCGATTTGCGGTTGTTTTGAAAGAATTTTGAGCCAATCAGGCACAAATGTGACATACATTTCCCAATCACTGCGGACACGTACTAGATGCAAAATTTTTAATTACATGTTGTTATTAGAGCCTAAGGGAAATTAAGGAAAAAGCCAAATGCTAGAAACCACTGACAAAGTTTAAAGACATGTTATTTGTCCAGTTTTCAAAGAGTGTTGAAACACAGGTCTCACACAACAGCTTGGCATGAGGAAATGGGGACTTGTAGCTGAGCAAACAATCAGTGGGAAGACTGTATAATAAAGACCAGGCACACAGATCACCATCAGTAAACTTGACATTGAGGCAATTCATTGAAGCTATCATCCTATACATGTATCAGGACTATATTTTAATTAAAGGCCTAGGCTGCACAAAAACTAACGGCTGTAGACTATTTGAACATGGAATAGATATTGGGGTAGATTTTCAACTTGCTGCCCGGGCATAAAATTGGTGTTATGGATCGTTCACCCGTTATCGAAACCGCCCGATTATTTTTGCCATGAAAATGAAAATCAGATGTTTTCTATAATGGGCAGCCAATTCTCAATGCCAATTGAACATTTACCCCATTGTAGCTACTGGAGACATGTTTAACCTCATTACCCCACCTTACTTGGGCCATACTGTGCTAATACATATGTATTGTTAGCTGCTTGAGCTTTAAGATTGCTGTCTAATTTCAAAAAGAAGTATACCCAGTACCATAGTCTTACCCCTTTGAATTCTATGATTTGTGTACGGGCATACGATGAACAGCAATTTGCTCTTATATATCCCCAAAGACCATGTTTTGCCTGAGATGTTAATCTTAGATGGGATGTTTTTTTCCCAATTACTTTCTCAGAAAATGCACTTGCCTACCACAAGCATTTAATCCATTCAAGTGAAGTCAAAGTTTTCTGCCATCAGAGATGATAGAAAAAGCTCAAATACAGACCATTACAGATATGGGCACAGTCAATGAAACACTATAACCTGCCTGTATAGACGCACAGAACATGTCTTTATTCATAGTAGACTCCATTGAAACTGGAGAGATCTGTAAGTGAGCTGATAATCCGAGTGGCAGAATGCAATCCGGAGGAAGTTCAAATCCCAGCCATGACTGCAATTTGAGCTCATTGGCTGTCATTATGCCTGTTTGTTTGAGACACTGTAGAATTGCTGGCACCAGTGTAACCATATCCAGTATGTGTCATAACCATCTAGATCACTGGAGACTTTAAAGTTCTTTTGAGTCTATTTTTAGAATTTCTCTTGTTAAATTGTGAGCATCACATTTGAAGTAGTTTGCTTGCTTAATTAGGGACCCGAAATAATGCAGACAAGATGCATGACTGACTCTATGTTATGACTGCATCTACTGATGGCAATTCCGCTCTCTTGCAATACTGGCTCGGCTCAGGAGATCTTACCAGCTACTTCCATCGCTGGTGTCACCGCAATTCGTTGGGAGTAACTTTCAACTTTGCCACCTGGGCGGTGACCTGGCAGAGCGGATCGTCTGGCCATTCTAGAACACACCCGAGTTTCACCTCATTGATTTCTCCCACTGCTCAGAGAAAGGTATTGAGAAGCTGTTGTGAAGGTGCACCAGTACACTCCACCTATAATGTCAGAAAATGGTATTTTGTATTCACAGTTCTCCAAAGGACCATTTGCCAAACTTGTCCCTCCCAATGAGAGAGGTGTTGAGTGGAGGTCAGGTACTACATCATGTTGAAGTTGAAGATAAAGTAACCCTATGCTGCTTCGTGAGCACCTCCTAGTGGCCAATTCAAGAACAGGATTGATAGACCAGAACGGGACCCATGTCAAATAGGATGCGAGAGAGAGGATATAGTCTTCTTTGAATAAACTGTTTTAGTTTTAGAAAGTATCTCTGGCTCCCTTTTCAAATAGCCATGTGGAGAATGGCTGCTGTCTTCCTTTAAGTCACTCCTCTCACAGAGAAAGGATGATTTGGTAATCCTAGTCATGTAATGAGTATTTTTGAAGGATGTATCTATAGCACTCATTCCAACAAGGATGTTGAAATGGTAAAGCTGCAAATTCCAGCCACACTATAAAATTCTCTATCCAGCTGGCTGGTGTTTATGTTGCTTTGCCAAGGTATGTGTTACAGGAGACACAAAGAAATTCAAGAAGAGCTGGAATTTCTTTCTGTCTGGGAATATATATATATCTGTGCAGTATATGTACACTTTTTTCATATCTGCCAGGACCTATAAGTTGCATTTTTTGGTATTTTCTCCTCCTCAGGGTGAGGAACACTTTTTCCCCCCACTTCTGTCACCGATTGTGCACCATCTGATCAGGTAAAGAACAGGTCAGGTGCAGATCAAAGATCTTTCTGCGCTCCTCCGACCATGTCTCCATACCCCAATTTTAGAAGGTCACCTGTCGACTTTTGGTTCGACTTTTATCACGTTACGAACAAATCATCCTTGTTTCCTCTCTAAATGAGGTCCCCTGTCTTGTGCTGTGCACCCACGCTTATCTTGGGACTGGGTTGAAACTGTTTAGCTTAGCAATGTACGACCCTAACAGCTGGCTGAGGGGGGAGGCTGGCCCAGAGGGTAAAATTAATGTTCATATCTACACACTGCCCACCTGTCCCCTGTAGGGCATGAATAATTATGATTAAAGAAATAAGAATTTCAATTAAAAATTCCAAGCTTAAAAGGACAGTATGAACACACTGTCATCACACTATTTGATATCCAAGCACACAACCAAAGTACAGCAGCACACTTTCAAAAACTAGGAAAATTCTGCTCATTATGTAGTAATTCTTTTTAATCAAAATGATCCTAGGCCATGAAACAACAACAACTTGCATTTATATAGCGTCTTTAACATATTAAAATGTCCCAAAGCGCTTCACAGAGGCAATTGTCAAACAAAACTTGATACCGGAGATATTAGGACAGGTGGTGAAAGGCTTGGCCAAAGAGGTAGGTTTTAAGGTGCGTCTTAAAGGAGGAGATAGAGGTTTAGGGAGGGAATTCCAGAGCTTAGGGCCTGGATAGCTGAAGGCACGGCCACCAATGGTGGAGCAATTAAAATCGGGGATGCACAAGAGGCAAGAATTGGAGGAGCACAGAGATCTCGGAATGATGTAGGGCTGGAGGAGATTACAGAGATAGGGAGGGGTGAGGCCATGGAGAGATTTGAAAACAAGGATGAGAATTTTAAAATCGAGGCGTTCCCGGACCGGGAGCTAGTGTAGGTCAACGGGCACAGGGGTGATCAGTAAATGGGACTTGGTGCAAATTAGGATATGGGTAGCAGAGTTTTGGATGAGCTCAAGTTTATGGAGGGTGCAAGGTGGGAGGCCGGCCAGGAAAGCATTGGAATAGTCAAGTCTAGAGGTAAAAAAGGCATGGATGGGGGAGCAGAAGATGAGCTGAGGCAGGGGTGGAGGTGGGCAATGTTACGGAGGTGGAAGTAGGTGGTCTTGGTGATGGAGCAGATATGTTGTCGGAAGCTCATCTCAGGGTCAAATAGGACACCAAGTTGCGAACGGTGTGGTTCAGCCTCAGACAGTGGCCAGGGAGAGGGATGGAGTCAGTGGCTAGGGAACGGAGTTTGTGGTGGGGACCAAAGACAAAGGCTTTGGTCTTTGCAATATTTAGTTGGAGGAAATTTTTGTTCATCCAGTACTGGATGTTGGACAAGTAGTGTGACAAATCAGAGACAGTGGAGGGGTTGAGGAAAGTGGTGGTGAGGTAGAACACAGAGGGTAGGTCACATCCAGCAGTGAGATTTGACAATTATCTTCACAAGTGTCAGATTTAGCTGGCCCTTGATGCTTCCTGTGGTTTAATAGCCTGTCACCATTCACTGGGGTAGATCTTGATTTTGTGTGATAGTGTAAAAAGGGTGCTAACAAGTCGGCAGCCCATTTTACATCTCTCCCCGTTTTTATTTCCATTGACTTCAATGGAAATCAAAAATCGTGAAATATGTAAAACAGGCTGCTGACTTACTATCACCCGTTTTACACTATCACATAAAGTCTCTACCCCACAGTGTGGTCTCACCCATTAAGAATGGTTACTTGGATGAGCTTATTAAGGTGTGCCAGTGCCCCTATAACTATATCCCTGCAAGAGTCGACAGCTTCAGGAGAAGAGTGGGCAAAGTGGGAGAAAAATTAGATAATAAAACAAAAGAAAAAGTCTCCATAAGGGAGTTGAGGCGACAACTTCTGGATGAGTTAGAAGGACTCTTAGGAATTAAGATAATCACAATGCCTGCCAGCCATGATGTGTTTTATTTATATTGCACTTACAGAATATAATCACCATTATATTTTATTGTATTCTTTTCTATCTTTCATGTCATGCACTACTTCTCAGTTGAGAGGACCATTGCATGACAGATCTCCAAGTGTCTGTAATGACGCTGTATAATAGCTGCTAGAAGGTACGCAAGAGCGGCCTGCCCTCTTATTTTGGCCTTCTCCCTGTGCACAAGCATTGTATCCTGATAAGAACATGAGAAACTGGTGCTGCAGGGTGTTGGAGCACCAACAGTGGGATACAGGTTTCATGTCCCCGCTCTGCTGAGTCTCTGATCATAACCTCACTGCTACAGGGAGGCAAAATGGAGGGAGCCACATCTTGTGGCACTGGTAGAAAATCAGCCACAATCAGTGTATGGCGTATGGAGACCAAGGATTGGAGAGGACTTGTGACCTAAAAAAACCCCCAGAAACTTTGATCATCAGAGGGGAGAGAATTAAAATTAAAGTATTGTCCTGTGGTTCCTGCCCAAGTTAAATCCACAGCTTGCTCATTATTTCACGCAGAAACACAAATAAAGTATTAGTCTCGTTATACCTTCTGTCTTGATCACATTTGAGAACTCTGCAGCAGTTAGCAACCTTCCCAATAACTAAGTATAACAGCACTGACATTAACAGTCTTGAAGGGAAATATGATCCATTGTATAATTGCTTCCATGGTGATTAATGTAGCTTAAGATGAAGCAACTCTTAATAATAATGTGGCAAGGATACAGATGCAGTCATGTTTTCAAATTAAACACACACATGTATATCTGAGTGAATTTTCATGAGAGATGCCATTACTTGGGAATGGAATGTTTTTTTCACTTTTGGCAATCAGTGTCAGTATCAAGCAGTCCCAAGTCATTTAGAGCACAGCTGGATGCAGAGTAAAGTTCCCTCTGCATTGTCTCGACAATATGCCTCAACCCTAACGTCAGAAGAAGCCTTCCAGTATCACATTTCAATTTCCCACACTAACCATGTTTATGAACTCTCTCAGTGAGACTGACAATTTAGTGTTTAGTTCTGTACTATTGACCTGCACCCACTACAAACTCGGTCAAAACTTCCTGAAACCATTTCACTGAGGGATTTTACAACTATCAGAGAGAGAAAAAGAAAACTTTAATTTCATTTGTCCGGGTTGAATTCAAATGCAGGTTCCAGAGGTGAAAGGAAATTTCTTAATTCCTTGTGATAAATTAAACGTACTTGAATCAGTAATGTGGTACGGTTGTGCCACTGGGAATTCTCTGAGATGACATATTCGGAAGAGGAGGAGGAGGACTATGGAGTGATGCCAGGCAGGTCAGGCTGCCTCAGAGGTGCTCTGTGCCTTCCATCTGCAAACTGATGGAACTGCACTGCGATGTGAGTTTTGCATTTGGCTAAACTAGGAACTGCGAACCCCACCAGGTCTTCTGAGATCCTTATTTCATATGCAAACAAGCTCCTGGTGCAGGTTGGTTCTCCTGCTAAGAGGTTGCTTAAAGATAAGTTTCTGCAGATGAAGTCAAAAATTTCTGGGACCCTTTCCAATGGCTGATTGAAGCAAAAGAAGTGGGAGGCAAAGACAAATCCATAATCAAACAAGCACAGAGGCAAGAAACTGAATCTGTTAGCAAGTGCTGGCGTGGCAAATCCTCAACCTTCTCTTAGATGGAAAACCTTTAGAAAGCTGTCAAGATATGGTTACATGACAGTACCATATACCAGGTGGATGGATAGAGTATGCATGCCACAACATGTTGCCTGTCAACTGCTACATATTTACTGGTGGCCCATGCCAGCCCCTTGAACCTCCTATCATGCCCATACTCCAGCAGGGCACACACTCAAATAAAACCCTTGGCATGTGGACATCCTATAAGGACTTCACAAAACACATCATTGTAACACGACCTAGTTGCGTGATGCATGGTTGTCTACTAGCACGCAAGACGGACTGCAGAATGGGCTCATGTCTGTCACTGTGTATGGACTCCATTAGCTAAAAACGACTTGACTACTTCTCTGCTTGCACAACAAGGTGGCACCTAATACAAAAAAACTGACCTGAACTGGAGGTGTGTCCAGAAATTACATGCCTTAAATGCCATTGAGAGGCCACCTCAAGCCTCTGTGTGTATCGACTGAATAAGGGAAGGTTAAGATGGAGGCCTTGCCAAACCTCAAGGCTAGTACCATCCTACTCTTGTTATGTCTTGTCCCCCTTCTTACTCGCTCACAAACAGGCGTAAACATAACCCCACAACATTATCTGGAATACAATCTCTGTTTGAAGGTGTGTCTCAGAGCCAGAATTCCAATATTTGTTCCTTTTCGCCACTATAGGCCTGGAAGACCTGTCTGCCAGTGGACTCAAACAAGAAAGCACCTCACAGCACCCTGCCTTACTCTCACCAGTGCAAACACCAGCACAGCTACCCAAATTCCAGAGAATGCAGTTAGTGACCTTGAGGGGGTAGCATGGAGTCATGGATAAGAAGGGACAAGAGGTGGTGCTGGAGGAATGAAAACGAACTACTGTCTGAATGACTGCAGGACGACAATCAATGACCCCCTTGACCTTTGGAAAATGCAATGGAAATTGGGCACCCAGTTGTTGCTGTTAGTACTGAATGGGAAAAGAAATGAAAGGGCTGGCATGTCAGCCAAAGTATTAGCCATGTGCTTGATATATACAGGCAGCACAATGGCTAAAACTGTAGATGATCCACATCTAGTCTGAAAGAAGGCAAGGTTGAACATTTGAGGGTACTGGCCACTTGATTACCACTTGATTGGCAGTTTCGTTGCTATGTTGCAGGAAAGCTGCAGGTCTCTTGGCAACACATGGCATAGCTATACTCCTACTAATCCCAAGCATCAGAGCAGTTGTTCTTAGTCATTGCCAGTTAGATGTGCCAGTACCTGCAGGTGACATGATGGCAAATATGGCCACTCCAGCCCTGGTGTCAACTGACCAACCTGACAAACCTTCTATCATGTCATACTACTTCAACCTTTAAATACTGCGATTGGGATGTTGTAGAAACAATCTGCATCATAAGCTTTCTGGCATGGGACTCTGTAGCTTGCGGCTAGATGCCTTGTCACTACAGTGAATGTTTGCATTGTAAGTGTCTTTTTTATATCCATTCTTCTTTTATGATCTTGCTGTTCTGCTGAACTCCTGCAATTACTTCAATTACAGTCGGCTGTCTGGTGATTTTTGCAGACAGTATTAGGCTGTTTTTCATTCTACATAAACATTCCCTACAGGCTCTGATGCCAAAAACAAAACCAGGGGAGAAAAAGCAGAACTATGAAGCAAATGAAAATTTTAAAAAAATCTGACAAAACAGCCTCCGCCCCTTTAAGAGCTCCCTCGTACATGGAGCTTTCCTTTCCAGCCATTTCAGATGAGCGAGGTGAGCATTCAATATGATCCCAGCCTAAAAGGCCAGCTGGAAGATCCCATACAGCAGAAATGGAGCGGGGATCCAACAACTGTAATTACCGAGCCCTCGCGCATCAGTGGGACCAATCCTGCGGAGTGGATAATCTACCCTTAGGTTCCAGCAAATCCCGGGTTGCATACAGCCCCTCGAACTTCTCCCTGCTCAAGTGCTGTGGAACTTGTATCAGAGTTGATGGAGCCAAATTGATGACACACACACTTCATTTAACACGATTCATATGTGCCTGAAAATAGAACTGCTAAGTACTGTAATAACACTGCGCTGCTGAAAATATCACTTTATATTTCACTTACAAAACCATCATCTATGGTATAATGAGACCATGAAATTTGGGTTCCTGGGAGGTTTAATGTTAGCCTTTGTAAACCACTGAAACCATTAAAACATCACCCAATAAGACAGGAGTGCAAGAGGAGATAGTATTTCTACCAAACTCAACAAGTGCAGATGCAGTTGAGACTGCACACAGGTATGATAAATGCTCCCATATCCCACTCTAAGATCTTTAACTGTCAGAAGTAACTCTGTAATACCTTCCTGCTAGTCACATGACAGGTAAGCAGCCATTTGCTTACCTGTGGAATCCTACTAGTTGGCGCTCATTTTGTGAGCTTCCGTGATTTTTTTAATTATAAAATTGAAATTGGTAAAGGAACGTATTGTTGACAAACAAGTTACAGGACAGCTTTCAATCTTTTGAGTTCCACTGCACTGCTAAAAAGAAAGACTTGCATTTATGTAACACCTTTCATGACCTCAGGACATCTCAAAGCACTTTACAGCCAATTAAGTACTCTTGAAGTATAGTCACTGTTGGAAACACAGCAGCCAATTTGCACACAGCAAGGTCCCACAAACAGCAATGTGATAATGACCAGATAATCTGTTTTTTAGTGATGTTGGTTGAGGGATAAATGTTGGCCAGGACACCAGGGAAATCTCCCCTGCTCTTCTTCAAATAGTGCCAAGGGAGCTTTTACATCCACCTGAGACAGCAGAGTTAACGTCTCATTTGAAAGATAGCACTCCCGGACTCTCAGCACCACCGCACACTGTCCCCGAGGAGGCTGCAGTGCAGATTAAACCATCACCCATCTCCTTCTAGAATGCGCCTTTGCAAGGAAGGTCTGGAGAGAGATGCAGTGGTATCTGTCCAGGTTCGTCCTGAGCAGTTCCGTAACACAGGACTCTGTGCTCTACGGGCTGTTCCTGGGGACGCACACCGAGACAGACATCAACTGCTGCTGGAAGACCGTTAACTCGGTGAAAGATGCGCTTTGGTCTGCCCGAAACCTGCTGGTCTTCCAGTGCACGGAGCTGTCCTCGACCGAGTGTTGCAGACTGGCACATTCCAAGGTCCAGGACTACGTGCTCAGGGACACACTGAAGCTAGGTGCGGCCGCCTATAAAGGCTCTGTGGGGAAAGGCAACCATTTAGAGCCTTCCTGCCATTGTATACCGAGGGGCTGCAATCAGGGAAAAACCTGCCCGGGCAGAATGTAAAATTCAAATCGCTGTAATGTACCTGTAATGAATCTGTAATGTACCTGTAATTAATCTGTCATCAATAATCTGTATTGAGTATAATGCAATGAGACACCCCAGAGTGTCATGAACGGTAATTATGTCCAATGTGTTCATTGAACTGTACTTGATTTAACCTGCAAATTGTATAATCTGTATTGTGTACGTTTGGAATGTGATATGACAACTGTATTGTATGTTTTGCTACAAATTTTATGAATAAAGTATATTTTTTGATAAAAAAAGCATCTCTGACACTGCAGCACTCCCTTAGTACTGCACTGGAGTATATGCTCAAGCCTTAGGAGTGGGACTTGAACCTACAGCCTTCTGATTCAGAGGCGAGGGTACGACCACTGAGCCACAGCTACAATGAGTTACATTGAAACTACGGCACAGAAATAGTCTATTCGGCCCAACTGGTCCATGCCAGCATTTATGCTCCACCTGAGCCTCCTCCCTCCCTACTTCATCTAACCCTATCAGGATACCCTTCTATTTCTTTCTCCTTCAAGTGCTTATCTAGCTTCCTCTTGAATGCATCTATGTTATTTGCCTCAACTACTCCTCCTGGTAGTACATTCCACATTCTTACCACTCTTTGGGTAAAGAAGATTCTCCTGAATTCCTTATTGGGTTTATTAGCGACTTTTATATTGATGACCTCTAGTTTTGGACTCCCCCACAAGTGGAAACATTTTCTCCACGTCTACCCTATCAAACCCTATCATTACCTTAAAGACATCAATCAGGTCACCCCTCAGCCTTCTCTTTTCTAGAGGAAAGAGTACCAGCCTGCACAGCCTTTCTTGATAAGGTGACCAGCAAAGTGCATGCTGATGACACTATGCAAAGTCTTTGCTGTGCTCCCTCTGACCAACCCAGTCTTAAAGTTGGATAAATAGCTTTGTAAATGGATGGAGAAGGCCTTTCCACTACACAGCCCTCTGTTTTCATATGGAGGCTCTGACTGACTGTCGTGTTAAGTAAAAGAAATAAGAGTGAATCTGAAAGCCAGTGGGAGATGGGCATTGCTTTACAATATTGAGAACAAAAAGAACAAAGTTGCTTCTGAAGTGCCATTATTAGCATGCTTGTCACCGTACACTTCAGCTCTCACTGGTAGGGCATAACAGAAATACGCTGTTCAGAAATATTTCAAATCAACTGAGATGCCCCTGAAGCTGGGTGAGTTTTCCAAACTCAGATTCCACAAATTGTCAAGTTAACTTAGACCTTCAGAAAATGCATCACATGGTAGAGGTGCTGCCTGCAATTCATATTAGAGCATCTGGGGTCATAGGAGTATAGCCAAGATTCTAATAGTTGCAACAGGCCTGGGTAGTGTGGTGGTTCAGAAGGCTGGACTTTCCCCCAAATAACACAGAAGAGTGAAAGCTATTTTCTCTTCATCGAGTTCTAAGTGAATCGAGTCAAGGTCATCTCAATCCAGTACTGAAGAGATAACAGCAACTTGTGTTTATATAGCGCCTTTAACGTAGTAAAACATCCCAAGGTGCTTCACAGGAGCAATTATCAAACAAAATTTGACCCCGAGCCACATGAGGAGATATTAAGACAGGTGACCAAAAGCTTGGTTAAAGAGGTAGGTTTTAAGGAGGGTCTTTAAGGAGGAGAGAGAGGCAGAGAGGTTTAAGGAGGGAATTCCAGAGCCTAGAGTAGGCACCTGAAGGCACAGCTGTCAATGGCGAAGCGATTAAAATCGGGGATATGCAAGAGGCAAGAATTGAAGGAGCGCAGAGATCTGGGAGGATTGTAGGGCTGGAGGAGGTTGCAGAGATAGGGAGGGGTGAGGCCATGGAGGGATTTGAACACAAGGATAAGAATTTCAAAATCGAAGCGTTCCCGGACCGGGAGCCAATATAGGTCAGCGAGCACAGGGGTGATGGATGAACGGGACTTGGTGCGAGTTATAATACGGGCAGCAGAATTTTGGATGAGCTCAACATAAAACTTTGCTTGCAACTGGTACAAATAATAACCTTTACTCACAGTCCTGTATCAACATGACATGAAAATAATCATAACGCAGATATCACAGTACATAGGCGCTTCAATGTGCTGTGCAAATGTTACGTAATGGTAAGATCAGGGTTGATATCCATTAGATGCACGTACAGTGGCCTTGTGGTTATGATATTTGACTAGTAACCCAGATCTAATAGAGTTGTTCAAAATTATGAAGGGTTTTGATAGAGTAGATGGGGAGAAACTTTCCAATGACAGGAGGGTCAGTAACCAGAGGACAGAGATTTAAAGTAATTGGCAAAAAAGCCAGAGGGGAGATAAGGAGAAAACCTACTTGATCTCATCCTCACCAACCTACCTGTCGCAGAAGCATCTGTCCATATCAGTATTGGTAGAAGTGACCACTGCACAGTCCTAGTGGAGACGCAGTCCTGTCTTCACACTGAGGACACCGTCCATCGTGTTGTGTGGCACTACCACTGTGCTAAATGGAATACATTTAGAACAGATCTAGCAGCTCAAAACTGGGCATCCAGGAGGCACTGTGGGCCATCAGCAGCAGCAGAATTGTATTCCACCACAATCTGTAAACTCATGGCCGGGCATTTCCCTCATTCTACCATTACCAACAAGCCAGGGGATCAACCCTGGTTCATTAAGGAGTGTAGAAGAGCATGCCAGGAGCAGCACTAGGCGTACCTAAAAATGAGGTGCCAACCTAATGAAGCTACTACACAGTGCTACATGCATGATACATATAAGATTCTGATGAAACATACAAGATTCTGAGGGGACTCGATAGGTTGGATGCTGAGAGGATGTTACACCTCATGGGGGAATCTAAAACTAGGGGGCCATAGTCTCAGAATAAGGGGTTGCCCGTTTAAGACAGACATGAGGAGGAATTTCTTCTCCCAGAGGGTTGTGAATCTTCGGAATTCTTTACCCCAAAAAGCTATGGAGGCTGAGTCATTGAATACATTCAAGGCTGAGTTAGACAAATTTTTGATCAGCAAGGGAGTCAAAGGATATGGGGACAGAGTGGGAAAGTGGAGTTGAGGTAAAAATCAGATCAGCCATGATCTCATTAAATGGCGGAGAAGGCTCGAGGGGCCGAATGGCCTACTCCTGCTCCTATCTCTTATGGTCTCTTATGGTCTTATGCTAAACAGCAGAAGCAGCATGCTATAGACAGAGCTAAGTGATCCCACAACCAACAGATCAGATCAAAGCTCTGCAGTCCTGCCACATCCAGTCGTGAATGGTGGTGGACAATTAAATAACTAATGGGAGGAGGAGGCTCCATGAACATCCCCATCCTCAACAATGGCGGAGCCCAGCAAGTGAGTGCAAAAGACAAGGCTGAAGCATTTGCAAACATCTTCAGCCAGAAGTGTCGAGTAGATGATCCATCTCGGCCTCCTCCCAAGATCCCCGCCATTGCAGAAGCCAACCTTCAGCCAATTCGATTCACTCCACATGATATCAAGAAACGGATGAGTGCACTGGATACAGCAAAGGCTATGGGCCCCGACAACATCCCGGCTGTAGTGCTGAAGACTTGTGCTCCAGAAATAGCCGCGCCTCTAACCAAGCTGTTCCAATACAGCTACAACACCGGTAATCAAACGACAATGTGGAAAATTGCCCAGGTATGTCCTGTCCACAAAAAGCAGGACAAATCCAATCCGGCCAATTACTGCCCCATCAGTCTACTCTCAATCATCAGCAAAGTGATGGAAGGTGTCATTGACAGTGCTATCAAGCGGCACTTACTCACCAATAACCTGCTCACCGATGCTCAGTTTGAGTTCCGCCAGGACCACTCGGCTCCAGACCTCATTACAGTCTTGGTCCAAACATGGACATAAGAGCTGAATTCCAGAAGTGAGGTGAAAATGACTGCCCTTGACATCAAGGCAGCATTTGACCGAGAGTGGCATCAAGGAGCCCTAGTAAAAGTGAAGTCAATGGGAATCAGGGGGAAAACTCTCCAATGGCTGGAATCATACCTCGCACAAAGGAAGATGGTAGTGGTTGTTGGAGGCCAATCATCTCAACCCCAGGACATCGCTGCTGGAGTTCCTCAGGGCAGTGTCCTAGGCCCAACCATCTTCAGCTGCTTCATCAATGACATTCCCTCCATCATAAGGTCAGATGTGGGGATGTTTGCTGATGATTGCACAGTGTTCAGTTCCACTCACAACCTCTCAGATAATGAAGCAGTCCATGCCCGCATGTAGCAAGACCTGGACAACATCCAGGCATGGGCTGATAAGTAACATTTGTGCCAGACAAGTGCCAGGCAATGACCATCTCCAACAAGAGAGAGTCTAACCAACTCCCCTTGACATTCAACAGCATTACCATTGCCGAAACCCCCACCATCAATATCATGAGGGTTCAGAAATGTAACCAGAAACTTAACTGGACCAGCCACATAAATACTGTGGCTACAAGAGCAGGTCAGAGGCTGGGTCTTCTGCGACGAATGACGCACCTCCTGACCACCCCAAAGCCTTTCCACCATCCACACGGCACCAAGGCAGGAATGTGATGGAATACTTTCCACTTGCCTGGATGAGTGCAGCTCCAACAACACTCAAGAAGCTCGACACCATCCAGGACAAAGCAGCTCGCTTGATTGGTACCTCATCCACCATCTGAAAATTCACTCCCTCCATCACCGGCGCACAGTGGCTGCAGTGTGTACCATCCACAGGATGCATTGCAGCAACTCGCCAAGGCTTCTTTGACACACTTTCCAAACCCATGACCTCTACCACCTAGAAGGACAAGGGCAGCAGGCACATGGGAACAACACCACCTGCACGTTCCCCTCCAAGTCACACACCAGCCTGACTTGGAAATATATCGCTGTTCCTTCATTGTCGCTGGGTCAAAATCCTGGAACTCCCTACCTAACAGCACTGTGGGAGAACCTTCACCACACGGACTGCAGTGGTTCAAGAAGGCGGCTCACCACCACCTTCTCAAGAGCAATTAGGGATGGGCAATAAATGCTGGCCTTACCAGCAATGCCCACATCCCATGAATGAATAAAAAACATTTTTTTTACTCAGCGAGTTGTTATGACCTGGAATGCATTGCCTGAAAGGGTGGTGGAAGCAGATTCAATTGTAACTTTCAAAAGGGAATTGGATTTCTACTTAAAAAGGAAAAATTTGCAGGGCTATGGGGAAAGACCAAGCTAGTGGGACTAATTGGAGAGCTCTTTCAAAGAGCTGGCACAGGCACGATGGGCAGAACAGCGTCCTTCTGTGCTGTATGATTCTATGGTTCTATGTTATGAGTTCAAATCCCATCATGGTAAGTCATGAAATTGAATTCAATAAATCTGGTAATTTTTGGGTGGCACCAGCAAAATGACCACATTCAGGGAGAAGCCCACCCCCACCTTATCAGGGCAATCAAGGAGTGATTGGCAACAAATGTGGCTTTGTCAGTGTTGAAACCCGCACGACAGTTTACCAGTTTTAGCCTTTGCATCAAGGGCAGGTGGTGAGTGCTCAATTCTCACGCGTCGCTAAGTGGCCAGCTGTAAAGGTGGAGGCCTGCGAGCAGGTTGCCTGCCAGATCTTTCAGTATGGAGGTGGAACAGTCTGCTGAGAAAGCCAAGGTCTGGGAAATTCAGGGCCGATTTTCCGAATGTGCGCTACTGGAAAGGCGCCTCACCCGCTGCTGTACGTATCGGCAAATCGTAGGCACGTTGCTCCCAATTACATGGCCATGATATGAATGCACGGAAAATCATGCCTGGGATTTGGTGAAATTCATAACCAGCCAGTAAGGATTCCCTGCTGTAACACACAGGAAATTGGCCCTTAGATTTAAAATGGTGCTGCAATTTTTATATAATTGTGAGGCATTAATGTAGTTCTAATAACACATAAGAAGACCGACCCTCCCACCCCATCACTACCGTGAATAGATTTTTTTATGTCTCACTGGGGAGCTGTACATTATTTTTGGGAGGTCTGTACTGTTTGGACAGAGAGTGTTACAAAACAGAAATAGGCCCAACAACTCTGTGCTGGTGTTTTTCTCCACGAGCTATTTAATCTAATCCCAATCTTCTGCTCATTCCCCATTCTCTGCAATATTCCTCTTTTTCAAGTAACTTTCTAATTCCCTTTTTTAAAAAGAAATATGGGGGGAAAAAAATTGAATAGGGCCTATTATTGGGCAGGGGTAGTGCGATCCGCTATTACCCTGCGCCCAATGGCCCCTGCGCAGGCAGGACGAGACAACAGAGACTGATCTGCAATCGGCGTTGAAAATCAGTGCTAACTGAGGATTCCATGCAATTCACACTTTCCACCAGCAGGGTGGATCCAATCTCTTAAAGGCGGGCTGTTAGAAATCTCTTAAAGGTAGCTGCTCCCTGTTATTTGCTGAAAATAACAGTCTGCTGGCTGCACGGAGTCTGAACGGAGATCAGACATCGCACACGTAAAACACAGATGCAGGTCCCGTCCCTATGATAACAAACTGCTAAGTTATGTTCAAACATTGAATAAAGGTTGCACGCCACTAAATCTCACATCCTCCAATCTGCACACCAGACCTCACCAATCTGCCGATCTGAGTTTGTACCAGGCCTGCGAGAGTGCATGCACCAAGGTTCCCTGCTGATGCACTAGAGGCCCTGGTGCAAGAGGCAGACAGAAGGAGGGACATCCTATATCCGCGGGGTGGGAGGGTGCTAAGAGGCCCTCCAGACTTATACCAAAACGCAGTTCGAGGCAGCGGGGGATGAAGTCAATGCCAGGCACACAGCATCATGATCACGGATGCAGTGCAGGAAGAAGTTCAATGCTTTGACATGAGAGGTCAAGGTGAGTGAGGTCAACTGTCAAGTGGCATCTCCTACCAACTGCACCACGCACTACACCCCCCATCACCCACATACCAACAAACTCTTTCCATCAGTACTTAACTCTTCCAATCAGATGCTTCCTCTCACCCTTACACATTACCACTGTTGCAAGCTGCTCACCCACAACTCACAGGCCACACACACTGGCAGCTATACAACCATGACAGGCACATCACCCAGACACACATCCCGCTTTCTTGCAGGAGAAGTTGGCGCATATCAAGAGGCAGCAAGTGGCAGTGGCATTTAGCTCACTGAGCCTGTTCCACCATTCAATGAGACCATGGTGGACCTCTGACCTAACTCCATATACCCGCCTTAGCCCCATATCCCTTAATACCCTTGGTTCACAGAAACCTATCAATCTCAGATTTAGAATTGACAATTGAGCTAGCATCAACTGCTATACCAAGATGGTGTCCGGTGCACGTCGTGCTGGAAAAATGCGTGCGCAGCCAAGACATCATCTTGGCACTTCGGGAGTCTGTGTAACGCCTAAACAACGGGTGCTACACGGCCCAATGTAGAGCCCATGGATTCTGCTTCAACACACTTTGTGGCAGAGAATTCTTTGCGTAAAGACATTTTTCTAACCTCCGATTTAATTCTTTTTGTGATTATTTTAAATTTGTGCACTCTCATTACTGTTTCGCCAATCAGTGGAAACCATCTATGACTATTTAACATATAACCTTTCATGATCTTAGAGACCTCTTTCAGGTCACCCCTCAACCTTCCCAGCACTAGTAAAAGTGCACTTCATCTATGCCATTGCTCTAACTGTTTAAGATGAAAAGTAACTTTTGGCTACTCCATTTCCGACTTGGCTTACTTTGCTCTTAAATCATTCTTTCTTTGTCATCCTTGGGCATCAGCCTTGGCTCAGTGGTAGCACTCTCATCTCTGAAGCAGAATGGTGTGGGTTAACATCCCACTCCACGCTTGGGCACATAATCTAGACTGATACTTCAGTGCAGTACTGAATGAGTGCTGCATTGTTGGATGTGCTGTCTTTCAGATGAGACCTTAGACCGAGGCTCTGTCTATTCACTCAAGTGGTTACATAAGATCCCATGGCATTATTTGAAGAACAGCAGGGATTATCTGTTTGTGGGACCTTGCTGCGCACAGATTGGCTGCTACGTTTCCCTACATAACAACAGAGACTGCACTTTGAATGTGAAGGGCTTTAGGATCTGCTGAAAGGCACTGTATAAATGGAAGATTTTTTCTTTCTTTTTGTGGTTTGTTTGTGAGGCCGGGAGGAACATTCAGAGGAACTTGCCTTTTGGGCCCTCTTTGGCAAGGCCACCAGCTGATATCGGCCCACCATTTTCAGGGCACTACCACCCCGTTTCCGCCAGACGGAAGGCCTGAAAATTCAGCCCAATGCCTCAAGGCGTGTTCCTCAGGTCGGTGTTTCACCTGGAATACTAAAGGCAAATGTTCACAAATCTTGTTAAACTCAACTTGTTTCAGACTGCAGGAAGAATGAAAAAATCTGCAGCTAGAGATTGGATTTGTACCCCAACCCTCTCTTTTACATCCACCTGAGAGACCAGACGGAACTTCAGTTCAATGTTTCATCTGAAAGGCGCCAACCGCCAACAAACATCAATGAAAATGTGCACAAGACAGTGGCTGCTTTCAACACCCCTTTGCTTGATTGTATTTGAAGCATTTGGTTAAACAATGAGACAACAGACAAAATAAAATGAACATTTTAAAGATACACTGTAAAGATACACCGTTGAATAGGTTGATTGGAACATATCATCTGGCGGCTTTTGAATCCACTGGTCATCAAACAACAAAAATACATTTATCTCTGAGTCGGGTACGACACACTGATGAAATCTATAAAAACAATGCCTGATACTGGGGCCAATTTACAAAACAGCATACCATTAGCTCAAGCACAATTCAGGACCTGGTATTAACACAGTTCACTTTGACCCAACAAACTAATCTAATTCACAAGAACAAAGGTAACTCAACCCCTGTGAAGTAGAGAAAAGAACAGCCACCTTTTTAAACCCTTGTTTGGGAAGAATGCTGCTGGTGATTTTTTTCAAAGAATATTAAAATAAAACAGCACAAATGTCAGAATGTGTGCCAGCAACATACCGATTGCACTTTATTTGTACAAGAGCTGCCTACTGAAATATCCTTGGGCCATAGAGTCTGTGATGTGAATAAATTGCCAGCTTTGATGGAGGCCATACTCCATGTTTATGTAAAGGAAGGAAGGTGTGTTGGACACAGAATCAAAGATAGTCACTAATAAATCCAATAGCGAATTCAGGGGAAACTTCCTTACCCAGAGAGTGGTTACAATGTGGAACTTGCTACCACAGGAATAGTTGAAGCAACTAGCAATAGATGCATTTAAGGGGAAGTTAGATAAACACTTGAGGGAGAAAGGAAAAGAAGGATATGCTAATCGGTTTAGATGAAGAGGGGTGGGAAGCGGCTCGTATGGAGCATAAACACCGGCATAGACCTGTTGGGCCGAATGGCCTGTTTCTGTGCTGCACATTCCGTGTGATTCTGTGTAATGTAATCAGCTTTGTTTTCCACAATCAATGTCTCAAAAACAAAAAGCTAATAAATCTCATTTACAAAATATCTGTTAAACTCATTTCCTTCACATTCTGCTCTAAAACCACCCTATCTACAAATTTTTATTTGTCCATCGGCAGATCATTCACCGGGATTATGGCGGGGATGGGAATTTCCTTGGACCTGCTCCTTTCTGCCACTATAAGTTTGCCAGAAATGCAGCAGAAACCCTGATTGCGCGTGTTAACTTCCAGACTACAATGGGTTATAATAGTGAGAAGAGACTTGAGATACTGAGATTATTTCTACTGGAGTAGAGATCGGTCTGAAGAGATTTAACAGAGGTTTTTAAAATTAAGAAGAGTCTTGATAGGGTAAATAGGCAAATATTATTTCCTCTGGTTAGGGAGTTAGTGACGAGGGGTCATCACTAAGAGAGTGAAGACAGAGGTTCAGAGAAACTTCTTTACACCTCCTTCTGTGCTGTAAACTTCTATGATTCTATATATTCTGTTTCAATTGTTGGGGGTGGGGGAGAGACACTACTCTTCTGTCGAAGCAATAAGTACAAGTTAACAGTATGAGGCATGAAATAAGTCTCCATTTTGGCCCCCTTGGTCTATGTTGCGCATGCCTGACCTGACTAGTTAGGCGCGTACCTGACCTGACTTTTGAGTTGTGCATGCCTGGCCTGATGTGTTAGCGCGTGCCTGATGTGTCTTGTGTTGCATATGCCTAACCTGACCTGTGTTGCACATGCCTGACCTGATGTGCGTGCGTATGCCTGACCTGACCAGTTTGGTGCCTGCCTGACGTGTATTTTGCATACCCGACCTGTGTCGCGCGTGCCTGACCCGACCTGTGTCGCGCGTGCCTGACCCGACCTGTGTCGCGCGTGCCTGACCTGTGTCGCGCGTGCCTGACCCGACCTGTGTCGTGCGTGCCTGACCCGACCTGTGTCGTGCTTACCTGACCTGTGTCGCGCGTGCCTGACCTGACCTGTGTCATGCGTGCCTGACCTGACCTGTGTCGTGCGTGCCTGACCTGACTTGTGTTGCACGTGTCTGACCTTATCAGCTTTGGCATGAACAAATCTGACCTGTTTTGAGCAACGACAAAGTCTTTCTTCAAAAGCCCGGCCCCGTTCAGTTTTATACGGGCAAATGGTACCACCCTACATACAACAAACATCAGGAAAATGAAAATATAATATATGCAGGCACTCATATTTCCCTGATGAGCTAACGAAAACCAGCATAACTGATAGTATCTGCTGATAATGACAGAATAGGCAGAAAGAAACAGAACCTGCCATGCTTATGCGGTGCACAGACATTAGTTTTGGTTTCTGAAGGAGCAGCTCTCTAAATGTGAGCTGTTGCCAGTTTGTTAACAATAGACACTCTGAACCTGTCACCCCAAATTCTCAACAGTCAAGCTGGCCCAGTTTGAGAAAAGTAAAAGTTTCTTTTCGCCTGCAGTTCGACAAAACAAGATTGAAATTTATATTTTGCAAAAGGAATAAATCAACATGTCACAACAGAGCAACGAGGGAGCTCAAAGCATCGCAGCTTAAATCTCCATGTCTGATAGGCAATGTGATCAGATCAGCGTCTTTGCTGTTAGTCTGAGTGCTGAAATCTGGGCACATGCCTAAGAAAGCAACTTCCCTGTTCAGACTCTTTCTATATACAATCTTGGCAGCAGTCCCTGCTGTAGTCCGACTCGTACACCGCTAGCAAACTTAATATCAAACAAAAACTTACCATGAAAAGTGTCCGCATGAAATAGATTATACTGAGCATTTTGTTACTGTGAATCTTAGAAAGCCCTTCTGAGGAACATACATGGCTTGTTTCAGTCGTCAATCTCCTGCCGTGCCTCGGTTAGATGGTGTTTATTGTTACTATTTTGGAGGGACTTAGTCCTAGTGCTGTACATGAACTCTGCCAGGAGCTTACATTAAGGAGTTGCATAATGATTAGAGCTTATCTGTTTCCCTTTTGCAAAGCAGTTGCTGTGTGCAGGCGATGCAGGGCTGGAAAAATGTGCTCAGTGTAATCTTACACAAATTTAAGATTGTGGTTTGACTGGGAATACATTCCGGTGGAATAGAAACAGCCCCGTCAGAAAGGGGCAATTTTACATAAATGTGAATTTCTTTTCATTGTATTTCTTTGAAGGATACGAGACAGTCATTTTGTGAATTCACACAAGCAGTTGCAGAAGAACAGTTACAAGCCTTGTAAGTGTATTATAAGTTTGGAATTCATGCTGCAGTTTAATGTGAGTCACTATTTATATTTAATCCTTTTATAACCTGTTGCATTTCAGTGGACATTAAATAAAAGCACTGAATTCAGAGCAATATCCAAACAATCCTCATTAAAGGGAACAAATAAGAAATAAATTGCAAATGCTGTAAATATGATATAAAAAGAAAACCCTGAAGAGTTCCACACAAAACAACTTATATTAACCCTCTCCCTGCTGCCCATTTCCAGCAGGTTTTTTTTGTCCCAGTTTGGTTATTTTTAAAAAATTGAATTTTACCCAATTGAGCGTCAAGGGTGCTTACCCCTTTAAATTTACATGGTTTTTATGTAAAAATAATTAAATTTTTTAGGTGACGATGCACCTAGACACTAGCATTGAGTGTCCTGCTAAAAGATTTCCCTATTCAAATAATCTATAGAGCTGCTTCATCTCAATGTCTGTTATTGTAGCCACAGAATTACAGACAGGTGGCATTTTTGTAAAAATATCTTCTTTGTGAGATTTAATAGAGGTTTTCAAAATTATGAGGGGTTTTGATAAGAGTAGATGGGGAGAAACTGCTTCCACTGGCAGGAGGTTCAGTAACCAGAGGACACAGATTTAAGATAATTGGCAAAAGAACCAGGGGGAGATGAGGAGATTTTTTTTTTAACACAGCGAGTTATTATGATCTGGAATGCACTTCCTGAAAGGATGGTGGAAGCAGATTTAATAGTAACTTACAAAAGGGAATTGGATAAATACTTGAAAAGGAAAAATTTGCAGGGCTATAGGGAAAGAACAGGGGAGTGGGAGTAATTGGATAGCTCTTTTAAAGAGCCAGCACAGAGACAATGGACCAAATAGCCTCCTTCTGTGCTGTATGATTCTATGATTGTGCCTGTCTAGTTTGTGTTGGGACAGAACGCAGCCTGAGAATTAGTCTGAATCTAAATCCTTATAGACTAGTGGGGAGAGGTAAAGTATTCATTCACGACTGTGGAATCGGAGAGGTATAGTCTGAATATGAAGGCTGAATCTGTCGAAATGGTTATCACTTTGGAATATTAAACATCCAAAGAAGTTGACATAAAAATATGTTTGCTAATTATACTCCTTATAGTTGTGTTAATTATATACTTTGAGCTGCACGTTAAACACAGGAATGGGTAAGGAGCAGCCCCAATGCTGAGCGTGTTGGTGCATTAGTGCCCTGCTCTTCAGAGCCTATGTGAGTGAGTCAGTGCCCATCATATCCCACACAATAGTTCATGACTTTGGTCAGGTCATCTGGACAGGTGCCAAGCAAGGCAGAGGAGAGGCACGTCTCCTTGCTGAGAGAGTGAGAGAGAGGGAGGTCATCAGCAGGCAAGTCACGCTAGGCAGCCTCACACACCTTTTAGCAGCTGATTACAGATTAAGATTGGCAGAGGGCTGAGGGCAGGTTTCCCGTTTTCTGACTTAGGTGACAAATGGTGTATGGCAAGAAAGGGTAAAAAAGAAAATAATACAGGCTCGACAAAAGGCAAGACTCAAGTCTCATTCTTTCAAACAATGTTTTTCAAAAAAAATTGCAAGTTGTTTGGCTTTTATGGTTGGTATAATTATAAAAGAAACTTTTATTTCTTAATTTTTTTGCAATCAATAAAGTTTCCTATGGACCTAACGCTGAGATTTTAGTGTGAAATTCTATTAAGTTAATGCTTCTATTTTAGAAATAGACTTATCTGGAATTAAAATTGGATTATAGGAACTCATTTTGTACCTGGCTGTGTTGTCTATGCAGGTTATCCCGCACTTGATTGCTTATTAAAATCTACAGCCATGCAACACTTCCCTTTCATGAACTGAGCTGCACATCTCAGCAGCACGGCCGTCATTACAGTAGAGATCAATAGTGCCCCTACCAGGCCAGGAGGTGTTACTACAATGTTGCTTAATTAAAGTCTGGATCTTGTTTTGTGAATGATTTTCATTCTTTTTTTGGTGCGGTGATTGCAGTTGACGCTATTTAAATGTAACAGATTCAAGGCATCTGATAGAAGATTTCAATCTGCCTAAGCCCGACGGTACATTTAAGACCAAAGTTTTCGTAATGTAGTGAATAGGAGAGAGAATTTGGCTTTGTTAGGAAAAAGAAAAGAAAGAACTTGCATTTATATGGCAGCTTTCATGACCTCAGGATGTCCCAAAGCGCTTTACAGACAATGAAGTACTGTTGTAATGTAGGAAACGCGGCAGCCAATTGGCGCACAGCAAGGTCCCACAAACAGCAATGTGATAATGACCAGATAATCTGTTTATAGTGATGTTGGTTGAGGGATAAATGTTGGCCAGGACACTGGGAGAACTCCCCTGCTCCAACATCCTAAGAATTGGGAATTTGAGAAGTCAGATCTGGACATCCAATCACATTTCTGCTACAGGTCACACCTGATGCATGCAGGGAAATGAAAGCACCTGCCCCGAGTCAACCTGTGGGGTAAATGGATGAAGGTGGGTGGCATCACCACTCCCCAGTAAAAAGACTAGGCTGCACCATGCACCCAGCTGGATCACCAGGGAGCTGATGCTCTATTCACTGTGAGGGATACAGTCTAGGCTGCTAAGGGGATAGAACCCAGAATATCTTAAAGGTCAATTGCCGCCTAGTACTGCTGTAGTAAAATGTGCCTCTTAATCATTCAGATGTACACTTTTTAAAGGAGTACCATCGTCTTGGATAAAGTGTTTGGCAGATCTTTTTGAACTTATTTGCAGACCCATAATACAGTGAGATAAATTGCATCAAAACACATCAGCAGGTTATTCTGTCTGATTCGATCATTTCAAAAATAATGCACACTTCTTTCAGTCCTCCTCCTTTCTCACACGATAAAATACTTGCCAGAAATTTTCATGAAAGTGTTGCCCTACAAAGGACCATTTCACCCTGGTTATAACCGTGGAGAAGCTTATTAAGCTGAATTGTGCTTTCAGCTCATTTTTTTTTGCGGGGTAGAATCTAAATGAACAAAGCTGCTTGTGTCGCAAATAACTGGCACCTCATCGGAGTGTTTTAGTGCAAAAGATGTTTTTCTTTCCAGTATTTCAGGAGATTCCTTTGCATCAGCCCAGCTTACCTTTCTATTGGAATAGCTAATTGAAAATGATTCACTTTAATATTGAAGTAAATGGCAAGAGATGGTTACAGTAGAACAGGAAGTGGAGCAATGATATTTTATTGGCAAAGCTCAGAAGAAAGACACAATGGGCTCATCCAAGAAAGAGAGAAAGAAGAAGAAAAAAAGAAAGACTTGTATTTATATAGTGCCTTTAGTGACCTCAGGATGTTCCAAAGTTCTTTACAGCCAATGAAGTACTGTGTAGTCACTGATGTAATTTAGGAAAAGGATTCCCTTTCCACTTAGTTGCTCTAAGATGGATATAAATAAAATGTCCGGTAAACTAGTGAAAAGCTTTATCAATATACAGCAGCAAGTGAAGAAGAAAAACTGTAGGGAAAAAATGAGGGTTGTTCGATTTGTTTTTAGGTTTGGAAATGTTAATCAATGCTGACCAAAATTGTCCCATTTACAGCGTTGAGGGAAGGTTATTGTTTTCTTCCTCAGGTGTATCGTACAGCTTCTGGCGTGTCCCCCTTTTCGGCTTATTCAGTTTGTTTTATTTCTTGCACAATTACACCCTCGTATTAAAAAAGGGTTTCTCCGGTAGCCTGGCCTAGCCATTTCTCTGGCCATCTGGACGTGCAATGTGACACTTCCTGGGCAGCTCAACAGCTCAGTCCCTGAACTGTTGCTGGTTTTCTTTTGAATGGAGTTCAAGGCTTCTGACTCCAAGATCTTTGGTCCTTCTGTTAGTTCACTGTGCAACTTGGTGTGATGTTACCATTTGGACATTAGTTGGCTCTCATTGTTACTGAAAAAGTCAGTTATCCACACATTGTAAAGCTTGTCCCGGGGAGCGAGCTGTACACTGATTGATGGGATTGTCAGGTCTTTGATATGGGGTCGTAACTTTTTCATATCTATCAAGTGATAGATAGTATGCACATGTTCACGTGACAGATAATAGGATTACAATATCTTATTACAGGTTGAAGTTACTTCCTGTTGATGATGAAATCCCTACTAGATTGGGGAAGGTAATTAAATACAGAGAGTAAAGGAATGCAATATATCAGGTCACAAATCTCCAGTGTAGTGACTATGGGGATATAACTAAGGAAATAGACGTGGATTTTGCTTCACCTACCAAATTACATTTTTGCCAGCCGTTCATTCAACCATACCATAATTATGAGTTATGGCTTTCCCTTACTTGTAGAATAGAATGTGCGTGCCACAATTCACTGTTGTGTATATGTAATATCTACATGACATGTGTCCCTCACCAGTGGTATAATATTATGGTGTGCAGTCATAAACAGACTTTGAAGAGGAAAGTGTTCAAAATTATGAACGGTTTTGATAGAGTAAATAAGGAGAAATTGTTTCCAGTGGCAGAAGGGTCGGTAACCGGAGGACACAGATTTAAGGTAATTGGCAAAAGAACCAGAGGCGACATAAGGAAAAATGTTTTTACACAGCAAGTTGTTATGATCTGGAATGCACTGTATGAAAGGGTGGTGGAAGCAGATTCAATACTAATTTTCAAAATGGAATTGGATAAATACTTGAAGAGGTGTGGAACTAATTGGAGAGCTCTTTCAAAGAGCCGGCACAGGCACGATTGGCCAAATGGACTCTTTCTGTGCTGTATCATTCCATGATTCTATGAAAGGGTGATTGGAGATGGTGCGGCAGTTTGCAAGGACTGAGGGGTGCCCCAACCATCAATTCCAACCTCTGCGAAGCTACCTGGTCAGGTTATATTCTTAACCTCATTGTCCTATTCAACCCCCCAGCTGAGCTTCCGGCATCATATCCTCTCTATCACAAAGTCCGCCTCCTTCAACCTCTATAGCATTGCCCACCATGGCCCCTACCTCAACCCATATACCTCTGAAACAACCATCGCCCCTGTTCTCGTTGACCTACATTAGCTCCCAGTCCCCCAACATCTCAAATTTAAAATTCTCATCCTCATGTTTAAATCCCTTTATGGCCTGCCCTCCCTATCCCTAATCTCCTCCAGCCCTACAACTCTCTCCAGAACTCTCCGTTTCGATAATTCTGGCCTCTTGTGCATCCCCCATCCTCCTTTAGCCCCACCATTGGTGGCTGTGCATTCAGTCTTCTAGGCCCCAGGATCTGGAATTCCTACCCTAAAGGCCTCCACTCTCTTCTCCTTTAAGACCTCTTAACATCTCCTTCTTTGGCTCGGTGCCCTAAAAATAATTGAGCACAACTTCAGAATCTAATCGTCCTATTGAAGGGAAGCTGGTACTTTTTGTGGGCTGGCATTCTATGTAACTTACCAGAATAATATTTGTGCAAGGCTAATTATTTCATTTTGCATATATTGGAGCATTCCTTAGTTTGCTTATGTACTGTATGGAAATGTAATGGTAAAAAAAGAAAGACAAAATAACTTTATATAGCACCTGTCATGACCTCAGGATGTCCCAAAGCACTTTACAGACAATAAAGTACATTTTGAAATGTCGTCATTGTTGCAATGTCGGCAAATGTGGCAGCCAATTTGTGCACAGCAAGGTCCCACAAACAGCAATGAAATAGTAACCAGATAAACTGTTTGTGATTTTGGTTGAAGGATAAATATTGGTCAAGACACCAGCCCTGCTCTTCTTCAGAGTGTCATGGGATCTTTAACATCCACCTGAAAGGGCTGACGGGGCTTTGGTTTAACATCCCATCCAAAAGGCAGCACCTCCAACAACGCAGCACTCCCTCAGTACTGCATTCAAGTGTCAGCCTAGATTATGTGCTCAAAACTCTGTGGTGAGGCTTGAATCCACAACCTTCTGACTCAGAGTCAGTGTCTGAGCCAAGGCTAGTACTTGCTGAAATCATTAAACCCTCAGTGAAAAATCCTTTCTGTGGTCCACCTTTGTCAAGTAAGCAGAGATGAAATTCAGTCCCTGGTGAGGGGCCATCGACAGACAGGGTACTTTTACAAGTTGGCCCTGTTGGTGAGGAGTCTTGCCCGTTGACAGTACAAATCAGAAATCCGGATGCACATTGCCCATGATTTTCCAATAATACGGTCCCTCTTGCTTCCCACAGTTACCATACACTGCCCAAACCCAGCGCCTAATGAGCAAGCTCAGACTCCCAACCCTTTGTTAAAGAATGATCCTGGCCCTGTTAATGAGTAAAACCACCCAGACATACAGAGCTATGTAACCCATCCAGTAAGTTGCTTTTGAGGTGTTATGCCAGTAAATCTGTAATACAGCAAGTCCCAGGAGAGCAGGTATTTATGTAATTTGTAATATAGCATGACCTGAGAAAGAATGTAATATTTTATATAACTTGATAGAGAAAACAAATGTTGACCAAATCTTATTTCTGTTTGGGGAGAAAAAAGACCAGGAGAAACATGCATGTTTCATCAAAATAATATCACCCAGAAGACCACACCATCCTCCTCCATCGTCCAGCTGGGTGGGACTGCCCTCACCTGATTCCATTCTTATCTGTCCAGTCGTAGCCAGAAAATCACCTGCAATGGCTTCTCTTCCTGCTCCCACACAGTAACCTCTGGAGTCCCCCAAGGATCTATCCTTGGCCCCCTCCTATTTCTCATCTACATGCTACCCCTCGGCGACATCATCCGAAAACACGTCAGGTTCCAAACCTACGTTGATGTCACCCAGCTGTACCTCACCATCACCTCTCTCGACCCCTCCACTGTCTCTGACTTGTCGCACTGCTTGTCCAACATCCAGTACTGAATGAGCAGAAATTTCCACCAACTAAATATTTGGAAGACCGAAGCCATTGTTTTCAGTCCCCGCCGCAAACTCCGTTCGCTAGACACCGACCCCATCCCTCCCCTTGGCCACAGTCTGAGGCTGAACCAGATTGTACGCAACCTTGGTGTCCTATTTGACCCGGAGTTGAGCTTCCGACCCCTTATCCTCTCCAAGGCTAAGACCACCTACTTCCACCTTCGTAACATCGCCTGTCTCCACCTCTGCCTCAGCTCATCTTCTGCTGAAACCCTCATCCATGTCGTTGTTACCTCTAGACTTGACTATCCCAATGCTCTCCTGGCTGGCCTCCCATCTTCCACCCACCATAAATATGTGCTCATCCAAAACTCTGCTGCCCGTATGTATCTTGCACCAAGTCCCCGTTCACCCATCACCCGTGCTCGCTGACCTACATTGGCTCCCAGTCCGGCAACCCCTCAATTTTAAAATTCTCATCCTTATTTTCAAATCCCTCCATGGCCTCGCCCCTCACTATCTGTGTAACCTCCTCCAGCCATACAACTCTTCGAGATCTCTGTGCTCCTCCAATTCTGGCCCCTTGTGCATCCCTGATTGCTCCACCACTTCAGCTGCCTAGGCCCTAAGTTCTGGAATTCCTTCCCTAAAACCTCTCCGACTCTCTTCCTCTCCTCCTTTAAGGCACTCTTTAAAACCTACCTCTTTGACCAAGCTTTTGGTCACCAGTCCTAATATCTCATGTGGCTCGGTATCAAATTTTGTTTGATAATCGCTCCTGTGAAGCGCCTTTGCACATTAAAGGCGCTATATAAATGCAAGATGTTGTTATTGATGCAGTGGTACATGTCAATATGTCTTATGCCTGTGAACAAAGAGGAAAGGTTTGCCAATCACCTCTACATGCAGACGACTCTCTTTCAAACAAAGGAAGGATCGTAGAGCTGAGCAATAATAAGTGCATTCTGTGTTAGATGTGGAGATGCCGGTGATGGACTGGGGTTGACAATTGTAAACAATTTTACAACACCAAGTTATAGTCCAGCAATTTTGTTTTAAATTCACAAGCTTTCGGAGATTTTCTCCTTCCTCATTTGCCTGAGGAAGGAGAAAATCTCCGAAAGCTTGTGAATTTAAAACAAAATTGCTGGACTATAACTTGGTGTTGTAAAATTGTTTACAATTCTGTGTTAGAGGCAGTGGTGACACATTATTGTCCCTCTGAACATACGCACAGCTATTATAATGCTAACACAATGGGCCTCGTCAAGATATTACTGCGTATATCAAACTCAGTGGTAAATTGTGTCAGAGTTGCTTGAACATTTATGAGTTGTTATTGCATCTGAAGTTTCCACTATCTCATTACTGACACAAATCGCGGTGTTTGATTTACAAGTGCGGACAGCGACCACTTTACACACTTCGTACAAATGGCTGCAGTAGGTGCAAGTTGCCGGATTTCTGGTGATGTCATAGCCTGTGAGAGTAAAGCACCCATAGTTTACTTGTCAAGATGAGAAGAAAATACAAAATAATCTAAGAAATAGCGATTGGCTAACACCACGCTAGGGTTTTAAGAAGCCTGTAGAAAGTGTGAAGAAGGGAAAACTCGCACCTGAAAGGTTTTGAATGAGTTGGAAGATTTATGGATGATAAAGTTTTAGTGAATGAGTGTGTATATATTTATACATATTCCATAGATATAAAGGAAAATTTGGAATTTATATAGCATCTCAAAGTAATACAATGAATTACTTTGAAGCGCAGTTGTTATGTAGGATATTATGGTAGCCATTCTGCACATTACAAGATCCTGACATGCTACGATGAGATGAATTCACTGGAATTCCCTCCCCAAACCCCTCTGCCTCTCTGCTTCCTTTTCCTCCTTTAAAACCCTACTTAAAACTCACCTATCCCTCCTAATATCGGCTTATCTGGTTCACCACCTAATCACATCTCTATGAGGTGCCTTGGGATGTTTTCCTACGTTACAGGCACTATATAAATGCAAGTTGTTGTTGTTGGTCTGGAGGTTTTTTTTTGGTTGTTTTGCTTGAAGGAAGAATTGGGTGAACGTCCAGCTCTTCTTTGAAGAGTGACATGGGTTCTCATTTATTTGAACCATTGGAGCAAGCACATGGGCTTCAGTGTAAACATCTCAATTGAATGACAGCATATCCAACAATGAAACCCTCAGTGCCACACTGGAATACCAGTCTGGATTTTGTGCTCAAGTTCTGGAGGCAAGTGTGTTACTGATTGAGCCACGCTGAAAGGGCTTTACTAGGCTGACGAGAAATATAAAGGAAAATCATTTGGTAGGAGTGTGTTACAAGCCGGTCTGATGATGTCATAAATTAGTGGTTGTCACCACTGAATCAGTTATCTCCACAGATGAGACATCATCACCATGAAACCAGCAGCCCTCTGTTATCTCACTGAACTGGCTACATGAGCCTAGACTGAGTGTTGGCAGGCTGTTTTATCATTGGGACCATAACAGTTGAACCAATTGTGTCCTCACCTTCTGTCCACACAGATACTATTGAGCAGTAGTCAATGGATAGCAATCAGGAACAGGAACTCTGGCTGATTGTTTATCCACCTCCCTAATCCATGGGTACCGACTGTCACCTGAGCTAAAATCCCTTAATTCACAGCACAGCTCAGAGACTGATCTTTCCTGGTCTCTACGACTCAGTTCTACACTGGACAACAACAACAACTTGCATTTATATGGCGCCTGTGACGTAGAAAAACGTCCCAAGGTGCTTCACAGGAGTGTTATTAAACAAAATTTGACACCGAGCCACATAAGGAGATATTAGGAGGGGTGACCAAAAGCTCCGTCAAAGAGATGGGTTTTAAGGAGGGTCTTAATGGAGGAGAGGGAGGTGGAGAGGCGGAGGGCAGTGAATTTATCAGTGGAACCACTAGGAGAATCAGCGTTAGTTCTTCAATAAGAAAAGTGTTCCCCTGATGCCTGATGGATGTTAAATGTTGACAGAATCCTTTAGATGGTGTGATAGAGAAAGCTTCTTTACTAGGCAGTTCTTGTGAAAGATGCACATTGAGGGTATTACTAATGCATGTGGCTGTATGGGTCATTTAGAAAATATTGAGTTTCAGCATTTAAATAAACAGGATTTCCGATTTCAATAGTTGACCTCCAGATAGGTTTTGCGGTTTCTCACGTCTGCGGCGAGCTATGTTATTTTTCCCCAACATCTGTTTCTATTTTATCTTAAATATTACAGAAATGTTATTGCTTCCATGAGCTGACCTATACTAACACGCTGCAGATTCGTGAAGCTGCAGCCTCAGCTTTGAACTGGTTTTGTAAATGGACTGCGTGATTAGGAATTTCTGGCACGTGTGTCAGAAGCTGCTGTTTACAGGTCTCCTCATATTGTGACATAACTGCTTACGGAGCTGAGTGTTATCGAAGATTGAGTTCTCCAAGGTTTCTGATTCTGTGCTTTGAAATCAGGATCTTCTAAATAAACACATGGTTAATGAAGGTCTTGCTTTCAAAACTCTCAGGCAGAATACTTGCTATAACTCTCGATGACACAACTGTGGGGTGACCTTCTAACATAGTAAATGGTAAAGAAACGGCAGATCCAGAACACTGCTTCACACAAAACCATGGCATTAAGACAAGGCAATAGGGGTTCAAACCAGTAAAAGACAAATTTGAGAGTGATGGCAGGAAGCAGTTCTTTACCCAACATGTATGCCAACCCAGAATACCAGCAAATAGTTGACCCTAAAAGCTGGCACAGTCTTCAAAAAATTGGAAATACAAGAACGGTCCTGTTTATGAGTCTATGACATATCAAAACAAATAGTTAAATAGTCTTTGTAACTTAAGTTGTAGATATCCCCAACTTTCCTTCAGTTGTATTGGAGGAAATAAAATAGAAGTACATGAAAGTATAGGCGTCCAGGGGTATGGTCCCCAGAAAATGCTTCTGATGTATTCTGGAAACTTTTAAGCACTTTTCTCCTTCACAATTAATAGATTTTTAAACTAAAAGAAGGAAATAACAAGGCGACATTTGGATTTTTAACAGATTAACGAGATCATCACTCTCCTACATCCAACTCCGCCCTCCCACCCCAATTCACAGAGGCACTCTACCCACTCTGGACTCAGTTCATAGAGCCACTGTACAGTATCCAACTCCCCATCTTTTCACGGTTACAGTCTCTCCTTCTCCAGCCCTCCCAGTTGATATTGGTACTATTCTACATCTCCTCCCTCAATTCAACCTGACATCTTCTCCCCTCCAACCATGTTAAAACCGCTATTCTCCTCCCCTCCATGCCCCCACCCCCCTCCCCCCATCCTATCTGAGCTGACACAACTCTGTCCCTTCAGTTCAAACTGGCACTCTTTCCCTCTGCCCAGTCAATGCTGGCACTGTCTCTCTCTCTTCCCATTCCCTACAGCATTAATGCTGCAATCTCCCACCCCGACCCAAAGGCACCAATGCTAGCTTCTCTCTTCTTTTCCTGAAAACACTGCTCCCAGGTTCTGCCCCTTTTTCCCTACATTGCCATCCACTGCACTGCCATTTCCTCTCCCCTTAATTGCCATCTTTTCCCCTTTTCCTTTCCCCTTTATTGCCATCAATTTCCCTCTCTCTCTACTCTTCATTGCCACCCATTCCCCACCTTTCCTGCCCCGTCCAAGGCTGCTCCTAACCGACTGCTGTTGAAAAGGGAAGTGAATCTGCCGCTGTGTACTCAAGGTGGGAACTCCTGTTCTCACAAGAATTTCTGACTACACTATGCAGCAGTGAGGATCAATTCAATTAGGTGTCTGACCGGGTTCAGAATGGCACTGAGGGGAGAGTGGCCCCATCCATACTGACTTTTGTCAGCTAACACTGACATATGGATTGGGCCCCAAAACATTGACTGCCAGTGTGAACTGCTGACAGTCAGCATGTATGACACAAAGGGTGACTGAAATATAGGCAGGTTAATGGAGGAAAAAAACCTTGGAGAAATATGATGGGGCCATTCCAGATGTAAGGTTTTTTTCTTAATATATATTAGAAACTGTGTAAACAATGGAACCTTTGAGCATTTAAGGTTTTTTTTAAATTCTTTAATGGAAACTTGTGTTTACTCACTTTATAAGTCAACACATGCATTGATAGTGCACTAAAGGGTAAATTTTCCCCTCCACACTCTTGTCGCATACTGGGGAAATTGTGTACCCCAATCGGTGATTTTCCATCAATTGATTTTACTTGAGATCTTTTCAATCATAAGACCCCTCTCCCAGTGATTACAGATCCCAAACTCTCTCTCCAATGTACCCAGAACCTCCCTCCCTTGCAGTACTTCCAGACTCCAAGACTCCCTCAAAAGTACTGTGAGACTCTGAGACCTCCTTTTGGTACTGCCAGGCAGCAGACCCAGTTTCCAATGCCCCAGATACCAGGGCCACCCCCAAATGCCAATAAGTCAGTGTCCCTGATACTACTACTTAGTATAATACCTGCATTCTTGTAAAACCTTAAATTCGCAGTGAGTAATGCCGTGGCAAAATAGATAAATAGCTGCTTGATTTTGCATTGATTAAAAAAAGACACATGTATCATGGTCTGATTCTTGATTATCTTCACTGTTACAGTTTCATAAGCATAAGGGTGGAATTGGGTAACATAACATAAAATTGATGTGTGGTCTGGCACCAATGGAAAATATTAAATCTTCTGTACCAGAGTTCTGTTGTAGAGATTTAAAGATACTAGAACTCTCACTCACCCTTCTGTTTCTCACTGGATCCAAGCCATAATTACTGAGCAAGCAACTACCCGAGGTAAATAATGTAACCTTTATGACGTCAAAAATGTTCTTTCACTTCTCAAAACATCTTTTTGTTGTAAGAGGAAATTAACTGATCATTGCCTGGTTTAGAAACAGTAAAATTAAGATTGGTGTGGCACGGCAGTACGTCAGAGAGTCAGCGTGTGGAAAGACAGAGAGTTGGGATGTAGGTTCGTGCCCGTATTCCCAGGTGCCCCTGAGTGCTTGTTCTCGGCCTCACTGCTGTGAGAAAGTGCCAAGCAGAGGTCAATCGCTTTCCCAGAGAGAGGAAGTAAAGTCAGGGGGAAGGTTCATCCTCAAGCCTCCCTCAAATACCGCTGAGTTGTCATTTTAGCATTGGACTGGGCGGGGGAGTCAGGGAAGAGGTGGAAGGTTGCCCATCCATTCGTCACCCCCCCCCTCTCAATCGTGAATGATGCATTGCGTGAATTCAGAATTGTGGTAAAAGGAAAGATTAGAACAAGAAGTTTATGTAGTTTGAAACAAAGAACTTGAATTTATGTGTGCCTTTCAATTACTCAGGACATCTCAAAGCACTCCAAAACCAATTAATTACTTTTAAAGTGTAATCACTGTTGTTTTGTAGGCAAACACAGTAGCCAATCCGTGAACAGCATTGTCCCGCAAACAACCGATATGATAAATGAACAGCTAATCTGTTTTGGTGGTTCTGGTTGATCGATGAATGTTGGCAGGACACTGGAGAACTCTTTGCTCTTCTCTGAAAAGTACCATGGGATCTTTTACATCCACCTCAGCAGGCAGTCAAGGCCTCTGTTTAATGTCTCATTCAAAAGACTGTGCATCCAACAACATCAAATATCAGGATTTTGTAAAAGAAAGAAAGAGAGAGAGTGAGAGAGAAAGAGAAAGAAGAAAGAAAAAGACTCACTTGTATTTGTGCTCTCCCATAAGACATGGGGCTCAATTTTAAAAGGGCAGCGAGATGGCAGCGATGGTGGGGGAGGGGTCAATGGGTGCACAGCAAACCCAACTAATAAAAACTTACTGTTCCCCCGCGATCGCGACTTAATTGGTGGCCATTAATCTTGTTTCCAGGTTTGCCGTCCGAAAGCTGCGCAGTGGGCGGACTGTGCACCCGCATGACAGGCTGTCAGTTGGCGCGTCTAGATTTAAAGGGCTATTGCTCCAGTGGATTTTGCTGGAGCAAAGAGCCAGAAGACCCAATGGAGCAGCACAGGGGAAAGGCTGCTCCAAGATTCAGCGATGCCTCACTTCAGCTGCTACTGGATGGGGTGAGGAGGAGGAAGAGGAGGGAGCTATTTTACCCGGCCGACAGGAGGAAGTGCCCTGGCTCGAGGTGGCAGAGGAGGTCATGAGCAGGAGTAATATCTGCCGCATTTGGGTCCAGTGCAGGAAGCGTTTCAATGACTTAACTAGGTCAGCAAAAGTGAATACACTTACCGATTCTCCTACATTCCAGGTTCAACATCACCACCAACCCCCCCAACTCATTCTGTACTGCCAAGACTACTCTATCACATCACTCCTCACACCCCACTTAAGGCTCATCCTCAACTTACCTTCACTTCCTAAGCACTTCCCCACCTCCCCATTTGTGACCCCACCAGTACCACTCACTCCAATCCTGATCCATTGTGATGTCTCTGTCTCATACTCACCCTCTGATGTATCTCTTTCACGGTCAGCCTCACCCAAACCAATGCATTCATCGTTTGGCCACTTCACCATCACTCACTCACATGTCTGTACTTTCTCCCCTTCTAGGAAGAGAGCACAAAATGCAAGCAAGAGGGCGAAGACTGGAGGGGAGGACACAACAAATAGTGGTCCTCACAGAGGCGGAGCAGGAGGCCCTGGAGTTCAGCCACACTCTCGAGTGCTTGTCCGTCGGGGACGCCGAGACTGGCACCCCACAAACATCTGGTGACACAACTTTAACATTCATCACACACAACATGAATTGATGTTAACAATGATTGGCGTGTTGAACACATCAGTATGCTGATTGCAACATGACACATCTGTGATGATGCCTTCTGTTCTTTTACAGCTCCTTCAACGACCGCAGTGACGGCAGAAGGCGATTCCTCAGAGGAGCTCCCGGCCTCTGAGGGGGCACCATCACATCTTAGCGAGCTATCTACCAACGCAGATACTCACACCTCGGTGGGTCCTAGTAGTCAGTTAGTTGGAGTGGCACCTGGTGAGTCAACACACACAAGTGAGCACAAGCAGACACTGGTGGCAGGGGCAGCTGTGGACAGTCCCTGTCAGTGGGAGCACTCCTCTCCAGGCTCTGCTCAACTGGATGCAGATGCTGAACCTCGGGGGCCATCCTTTAAAAGGAGAATGATAGAGGGACAGCAGCACATTTGCGAGGTACCAACTCCTGCATTAGTGGAATGGTGGCAGAGGTACAGGAGGGAATCTCTGAGATAGTGTCGCAGAGATGTGAGGGAATTGATGTCACAGGGATATGAGCAACTTTCTGAAATAATGTCGCACGTAACTGATGAAATGTCTGAGATAGTGTGACAGGTAAGTGTGGAAAGGTCTGCAATGGAGAGAATCGTAGAATCATAGAGAATTTACGGCACAGAAGGAGGCCATTGGCCCATCGTGAGCCACCCAGCCTAATCCCACTTTCCTGCATTTGGTCCATAGCCCTGCAGGTCACGGCTCTTCAGGTGCACATCCAGGTATTTTTTTAAATGAGTTGAGGGTTTCTGCATCTACCACCCTCTCAGGCAGTGGGTTCCAGACCCCCACCAACCTCTGGGTGAAAAGAATTTTCCTCATTTCCGCTCTTAAACAAGCAGACAGAAACTTTACAACTGGTTTTCCAAGATATCACACATGTCCTCCAAACTGTTCTCCAGCAGGGTGGTAGGAGTGATGTAGGCCTGATCCAGGAGAGGGATGATGGTGAAAGGGGACATGGAAGTGGGGACGCCACTCAATGTGCTCCCACGTCTCACCCGTTGCTCCCCTCTCAACCAGTACCCCAATGCTGCCTCCTCTCCAGGTGGCCGAGTCTGCCCCTGCCCAGGTGCAGGTGGAGCAGTCTTTGGAGGGGCCCTCACGGGCTCCAAAACCCAGACAGCGTAGGCCCAAAGCATCTAAGCAGTCTGGCCATGGACATGAGCAACCTGCTACTACCTCTGCTGCAGCCACAGGGGATGCACCACATAGAAGCAGTAGAAGAGAAAGGCTAAGGATTTGTGATCACGAAGGATATGCACAAGAGTGTCTGACAGACTGTCATGTTTTTCATTAATATTTGGTTTTTGTTAAAGTCTCATTAAAAGTTCTCACCACTACTGCCACGTCTTGCCCATTCTTGACTTGCTTTTGTGATAATGCCCTTTTATGTGCTTCATCATAATCGGCGACACTTGATGCCGCCCAGTGGGTCACTTTACAGTGGATGGGTGTAGTTGCAGGACTGTTTTGTGTGGGGGGGGCGGCGCTGGTGTTGGTGCTGCTCTTTGCAGATGGTGTGAGGACTGGACTCTTCTCACTTTCTGATCTTATGGGTTCGTCCGGTTCGTCGTCCTCCTCCTGCTCCTGCTCAATGTGGATAGCAAATGCGGATGGTAGATGAGGGGATGTGGCCTCCTCAACCAATACCCCTCTCTGTTGTGCCACGTTGTGCAGGACACAACATACTACTATAATGTGACCCATTCTTGCTGGTGCGTATTGAAGCGCTCCCCCAGAACGATCGAGCCACCGAAATCGCATCTTGTTCAGCCCTATCGCATGTTCAATTGTAGACTTGGTAGCGATGTGGCTGTCGTTGTATCGACGCTGTTGCTCACTGCTGGGGTTCGTCAGAGGTGTCATGAGCCAGGTGTGCAAAGAGTATCCCTTGTCCCCGAGGATCCAGCCCCTAAGGGTGATCGGTGCGTGGAAGAGGGGCGGGTTGTTGGGATTTCCTCAGAATGAACGAATCGTGGCAGCTGCCAGGGAATCTGGCGCACACGTCAAGAAAACTTTTGTGATGTTCACAAATGAGCTAAGTGTTGATGGAGTGATAACCCTTTCTGTTGATGAACAGTCCTGGCTCGTGTGGAGGTGCTCGGATTGCTATATGTGTGCAATTGATTGCACCCTGTACACATGGGAAGCCAGCCACAGAGTGGAATCCCACTGCCCTCTCAGTCTGGCTGAGGTCATCCATGGGGAAGTTAGCGTATTGCAAGGCCCTGTGGAACAAGCCATCGGTGACCTGCCTTATGCACTTGTGTGCAGACGACTGAGAGACCCCGGCGATGTCCATGTGATTTATTGCACAGGAGGAGGAAATCATGTAAAAGTTATGATCCAATACAGGCAGCACACTGATGATTTAGAGTGGGCCACCATTTGCTACCAGCGTGGCGATTTATCAGTTAAAGAGCATTTCAGATTTTATGCAATCACATTCCCATTTTAATAAAATACATAGAAGATAATGGAAGACCATGGATCTGGAGGCGAAGAAGTTGAGGGCAGTGGTGACTTTAACTGCGACGGGTAATGAGATGCCACCAGGCCCAGTCGGGAGCAGCAGGAAGGAGGCTGCAGGTATCTGCGACTACCTGGCGACTCACTCTCAGCCTCCGTATGCACTGCTCCTCTGAGAGGTCCAGGAATCTGAGCCTCGGTCCCTCTGTTGTTCCCCTCTGTGCTCTTGTGCAGGTGCCAGTGGTGCAGCACTGTGTTGTGGAGCTACAAATGGCGGAAGTGCACGCCATGCCTGGCAAAGGTGGTGATGTTCCTCGTCCTCTGATGTACTGGTGAGTGCAGCCATCGCCGCCTTCCCCCATCCTGATGGTGTCAGTTTGAGGGGGTCCGAAAAGTTGGTAAATATGTGTAAACAAAACAATTCAGAGTGGAAACCAAGAATTTTCAGTCTAAACACAAAGATCTCCCAACCAAAAGTTTGTCTGAGAGAATTGAGTGCCCTGCTGCAATAACTCACCCTTTATCCCCATCTGTCAAACAGGGATTTAAATGTCCAAATGGCTGCTGGGTGAAACACGGCTTCTTCACCATGGCGTGTTTCACATAGCATGGGAAACACATTGAGGCAGTGTTGAAATCGCTTGCCTTCAATCTAAATGACATTTATTCATTTTTTAACGACTTTAACTAGTTGACTTAGTGGTTTAAATATCGTCCCACCGGCTTTAATTGCCGGCGGGACTTCCGGGTTCAGGATTGGCGCGCGCACCCAGATGACTCTGGGTCCTGCACATTCTTCAGCGTGTTGGAGCCGGAATTTCTGCCCGCTCCAAAAAAAACACGATTTTCTTTGCCTGCCACCGCCCCCACCCCCAATGCACCCGGACTTTGTTTTTAAAATTGAGCTTATGGTCTTCCATTATCTTCTATGTACTTTATTAAAATGGGAATGTGATTGCATAAAATCTGAAATGCTCTTTAACTGATAAATCGCCACGCTGGTAGCAAATGATGGCCCACTCTAAATCATCAGTGTGCTGCCTGTATTGGATCATAACTTTTACATGTTTTCCTCCTCCTGTGCAATAAATCACATGGACGTCTTTCTTCCCAGTGACCCAGGCTCTCCTAGCAATGCTTAACCTTTTAAAATATTCACACAAATCAAATGTGTAAATGCAGTTTTACATTTGCTCCAGATGAATCACAGCCACCAAAAAATTTCACTGTGGTGGTGTTTAATTGAAGAGAGAGACACTGTTATTTGAAATGTCAGCAGTTATCTTTGAACAGAAAGCTTGCTGTGCTGTATTAACCCTGTATTAATAGTTAACTGTGTCTTGTTTTGTTAAAACCATTGAATTATCAATGAAAGTTTTCATCCGTGATGTTTGAAGGACGATGTGCATGAAGAATTGTGTCTTGATGTAAATCCACATCCTCTTCATACAATCAAGCATGATGTGGAGATGCCAGTGATGGACTAGGGTGGACAAATGTAAGGAATCTTACAACACCAGGTTATAGTCCAACAGTTTTATTTGAAAATCACAAGCTTTCGGAGCTTACCTCCTTCGTCAGGTGAGTGAAGGGTTGTGATTTTCAAATAAAACTGTTGGACTATAACCTGGTGTTGTAAGATTCGTTACATTACAATCAAGTATGCCATCCTTAAAATCAATTGGAATATCGCTCGATAAATCTGTATTCATTATGTTGTAACTGTAAATCACCTTGTCCAGAACAGTAGAACCAGAGGACTCAGCCTGCACTTGAAGAGGGGTAAATTCAAAACTAATCTACAGAAACAATATTTCAGTGAGCGAGTGAGCAATCTATGGAACAGGCTCCCTGGGGAGACAGTGGAAGCAGATAGTGTTGATTCTTTTAAATGCAAATTAGATAGATTTCTTCAAGAAAATAATATTTTGGGATACAGTATATGAGTATTTTGAGACATGACATGTGGTAAGTTTAACATGCGTGGGAGGGACAATGATTTTACACCTATGGTTCCCAAAGCTCTCCACCACTGAGGATTTTTCTCACCTCATGTCTGGGTTTGTTGTAGACTAATTAATAGAGATTGATTGCATTGGTCAGTCAACAACTCCATTATCATTGTATCATGCGACTACCAGGATAGTAGAAGGTGAATTAGATGGACCTTGGTCTTTTTTCGTCCAGCAATTCTTACATTCCGATGGTGAGTGTAGTCACGTATCAGTAGCATGGGAGCAAGAGAAGAATTATTCCAATTGCTATGTGTAGCAATATTGTACGTACGCTCATGATAATTTCTTCTGGTTGATGATTCCAGTAAGATTGAAATGTGAAATGAATAACTTTACAATTTTGCTAGAAATACCAAGCAGGGAAAATCTGTGAATGTATCTGCAATATCGCTAGATAAAGCGACCTTCCCTCAATTGGAATGCCTTGTCTGTCAGTATTTGTCATAACAGATTATGTCCTCAACAAAAGGCCCAAAACAGAATAATAGACACCCCATAAAGTTTGAATGTATCTTTTGCAAATAATGGATACGCTGAAGCAATTTCAGAACTACAGTTTCACCAAAGTGTTCTGATGTTGATAATTAACTCCTCGAGCTTTGATGTTTATAAAATCACATTGAACTCTGATTAGATTACTGGCTTCCAGTTGCCTGCATCATCATTCTCTGTTTTGGGATTTGCATTTATATAAATTGAGCCGAATCTGAGCCTGAAGTCAAAGTATAAGCAATTAAGTAATGTGGGAGGAAGTTCAGCAGCCTCCCAGGCCTCATATCTGCCCAGGACTGTCGGGTATTCAGACCAATACCTGTTCTCAGACTGTCAAGGAATGGAATAAATATGTGCCCTTAGACAGACAAATAATGGGACAGGCACCAGTCCACAAATGTACAGGAATGAGGCAATCACCAGCACTTAGACTGCCAGGAACTGAGACAAACACCAGTGCTCAGACTGGTAGGGACTGGGCAAATACCATGTGCAAAGAATCTCAATGAGCTGCCAGTTAATCAGTCCAACAGCTATCACTTCACCAGAGAAAAGACGAAAACCTCGACTAGACTGTCAGGGAATGAGACAAATAAATTACATCAGACTGCTAGGGAAATGGATAGACCTCAATCAGGCTGGTATTGAATCAGATTAATCCCTGTCATTGAATAGGACAAATGCATCAACCAGACTGCCAGGGAATGGGACAAATATCTGATACCAGATTGTCATGAATCAAAGTAGGAAGGACTTATTTGGGTATGGTAGCCTAGTGGTTATGGTACTGGACTAGCAACCAGAGGTTGTGAGTTTAAATGGCAAGTTGTGAAATTGAATTAGTTAAATCTGATAATTGTGGGCTAGCACCAGAAAAAAATGGCAGACTGTCATACATACCCTGATGAAAGGTCATCGACCTGAAACATTAACCCTACGTTTCATTCTCCACAGATGCTACCTGACCCGTTGAATGTTTTCAGCATTTTCTGTTTTTATGACATTAAGAACCCAACTGTTTCACTAATGTTCTTCAGGGAAGGGACCTGTGACCCCTACCTGATCTGGCCTATATTTGACCCCAGTCCCACACTATCTGGTTGATTCTTAATGCTCGCAGGGCACGTAGGGATGAGCAATAAATATTGCCTTGCCAGTGTCACCCATATCCCAAGAACAATGAAAAAAAACTTGCATTTATATAGCACCTTATCACATCCTCAACGCTGCAGTCACTGTTATGTTGGAAAATGCAGCAGCAACAGCAAGGTCCTTCAAATAGCAATTGAGGTGAATAACCAGTGACTCTGTATTTGATGATGTTGATTGAAGGAAAGAAAGAAAGACTTGCATTTATACAGCACCTTTCGCAACCTCAGGACATCCAAAAGTGCTTGACAGCCATTTAAGTACCTTTTGAAGTGTAATCACTGTTGTAACATAGGGAAAGGCGGCAGCCAATTTGCACACAGCAAGGTCCCACAAACAGCAATGAGATATTGACCAGATAATCTTTTTTAGTGATGTTATTTGAGGGATAAATATTTACCAGAACACCAGGGAGGACACCCCTGCTTTTCTTTGAAATATTGTCATGCAATCTTTTACATCCACCTGAGAGGGCAGACGGTGCTTCGATTTAACGTCTCATCTGAAAGACGCACCTCCGACAGTGCAGCACTCCCTCATTACTGCACTGGAGTGTCAGCCTGGAGGTTGTGCTCAAGTCTCTGGGGTGGGACTTGAACCTACAACCTCCTGACACAGACGAGAAAGTGCTACCACTGAGCCACAGCTAACACCTAAGACACGGGAGGGCTGCCTCTCTTCATCAACACTGCCATGGGATCTTTTATGTCCACCAGACAGGCAGATGGAACCTCTGTTTAATGTTTCATCTGAAAGATGATGCAGGGCTCCCGTCGTGTCAGTCTAGATTATGCACTCAAGTAATGACATATTTGTTCCAAATAGATACTTGCATCAGTTGAGAGAGACAGGTGCAACTGAACCTGAAGGATATCAGCTTAGAGAATTTTACTCCCCATTTTTATGAAACTTGGACAGAAGGGAAGACTTTTACATAGATTATACTAATTAAAGTAACCCCATGTAAGCAAATTTGGTGGACTGCAAAATACACTTCCCTTGATCACTAAAAAGGTTGTTGATTGGCATTCCAAAAAAATCACTGACTGAGCAAGTAAGGTGTTAGTGCAAAATAAAATGATCCAAATGATCAAAATCCAAATACCTCACGAGATTTGGAAAAGACGTTTGTCCACTCAAGTAATTTAGCATTATATCATCAGACAGTCTCAGGCTGTCAGATGAGAAGGAGCCTCTTATCAAACTGACCTTCAGCTGAGAAACAGGCAAGCTCTTGGCTTTATCTTTAATCACTGTACAACATAAGTTTTGACTGTTGAAATATTAGTGTTTTATATTCAGGCTGAGCACACATGCTTTCTGAAACTATTCACATGAAATGTAAATGGAGTCAGCACAGCCCATCAAACACTGTTAAAAGAGCAAGTTCAACTATACACATGACTCTCCAGCAACTTAACAGTAGAACTTACCTTCTGTAGCTTCCCAGTTCTTATCTCCTGAGAAATGAGCATGGTGCTCCTAGTATCTTAATTGTGGGTATGACTTAGGCACCCAAAGCAAAAGAATGATGATGTTCTGCTCTTCACGTTGTTAGTAGTATTTAGTTGTAACAGGCCCAGCTGTCCTGATAACTGACTGTATCTCCAGCAGAGCTGGAAAAGCCCCCACATCTACCAGCAGACCTTTAGCTGGATTCCAAGTCACATTCTGTAAGTGTGGGAAAATGTCTTTATTGTCTTCCAAATATTAGGCCGCAGATTAGCATTGTAACCATGGCAACAATTCACTGGATCACTGATCAAGCACTTTTGAATTTCAGTTGCAGACCAGGCCCTGGGTTTGTCCAAGTATAGCGCTTGAACCACTGAAGCACAATGTTTATGCTAAGTACTCAAAGAAAGTGGTCTGTGGATTCAGAAAAAGAGAGAGGATGAATTCCAAATCAAGGCAACACTGGAGTTGTGGAGGATGAGGAACTGTAAATCTGAACATCAACAGAATTCCTGAGCAAATTCCATCTGCATTATCCTTCAAACTTTTGAAAAGCACTGCTGTACATAAAGCAGCTGCGATAGTTCTGGTTGTGAGATAAGCTTATTAAACTGATGCTTTAATGTCGTGGGCATGTTGCAGTGAGCATTTTGAAACGAAAACTTACGTTTTTCTTTAAAAAATTAACTACTTAATAACCGTGGTGACAACTTTGTACCCAATGAATGGGGTGATCCTGCTTCCCACCAGAATTGTTAATGGCAGTATTTAAAAGGGCTAAATAGTAAAATACTGCAGAATCTGAAACATTCACAGCACAGCAGGTCAGTCAGCTTCTGTGTGTTAACAAGTTAATATTTTGGGTGCGGACTCTTCTTCAGAACTGAAAAATAAGAGGCAGACAGGCATATCTATACGATCAAAAAAAGAGGAGAGTGGAAGTATATATGTACATTACAAAAACAGGTCAACACAGAGGAATCATGTGTGGAATAATGTAGCAGATCGTTTCAGTCAAGTAGTGGACAAAAGCATTCAAACACTTAAGAAACAGGGGGTTGGTAACTCCCTAAGAAAGTGGGAGGGCTGGGGAAATGAAATAGGTGAAAAACCTGCTGGTTAGGTATGAAGTTAAAACAGATTTGAAAATGAAGATACAATCTAAAGTCACTGACGGCAGTGTTCAGACCAAAGGGTTGCAGGATGCCTGAGAGAAAGATGGGATATTATTCTTGAAGTTTGCATCAAGCTTTGTGGGTACAGTGTTTTAAGCCAATGACAAAGAGGTCAGAGTGGGAATGGGAGGGGGAGTTAACGTGACGAGCCACAGGTGACTCAGGGTGGCACTTGGGAAAAGAACAGAGTTGTTTGAAACCTTAGAAAACTAATGGGTCATGGGAGATGGGAGTTTCCCTGCGATCTAATGATTAAAACCACAGCATTCAAATGTTTCAGATCCAAAATGTGTAGCTTCAGTGTTAGTACCAAGCTTATCTTGCTTTCACTTGTTCTCAATGAAATTTTCTAATGTTTAATTCATGGTTTGGATCTCAGCCATAAGCCCTACTGCCTATTCAATTTGTGACATTATTTACTGGATGAGTCTGATAAAAAAAGGAAGCAACATATTTATGAAAATAAAATGCAGGTGCATTTTGAAAGCATCCACTGCCTGACAGTTTTCAAACTACTTGCTGTTAACTGATAATTTACTGATAAGGTAACATTGAGATCCCTTGCAATGAAGTCCCTTAATGAGTTTACAGTTAATGGTAGAGTCCAGAGCTTCTGAGTCTTTGGGGATCCCAGTCACAAATATCTCTGTTAATGCAACGAATAGAAATATTTTACTGTGTGTGTGTAAATATTATATTGGTGATACTCTGGGCCAATATTTTGAAAAGACATTGGGATGTATTTTCCTGTGAGTAAAGTAGAAACAAAATGCTTTTACCAAGCTGACAATGGTGATTTAGTAAAAGATTTCTTTAGATTTACACTCAGAGGAACACAAACTCTAGCACAAATTCTAGGCTGACACTGCAGTGCAATACTGAGGGAATGCTGCACTGTCGGAGGTGCCCTCTTTCGGATGGGACGTTAAACTGAGGCCTGTCTGCCCTCTCGGTGGACGTAAAAGATCCTAAGGCATTATTTCAAAGAAGAGCAGGAGAGTTCTCCCTGATGTCCTGGCCAACAGTTGTCCTTCACTCAACATCAATTAAAAAAAAATTATCTGGACATTATCACATTGCTGTTTGTGGGACCTCACTGTGTGCAAATTGGCTGTTGCGTTTCCTACATTATAACAGTGACTACACTTGAAAAGTACTTCATTGGCTGTAAAGCACTTTAGGACATCCTGAGGTCATGAAAGGCGCTATATAAATGCAAGTCTTTCTTTTGTGGTGAAATGTTTGGGAAACCTTTTGCTTGCAGTCAAACCCACATGGCAGCCTGATTTACCTAATGTAGGCCATTAAGACATCATTGCACTACATGCTATATTCTCAAGGACTGCAACTGAACACAGTTTCACAAATTATGCAATTTCATTTTGTAGTTTTAGGAAAAAGCTTGTTAAATATAAACGCAGACCTTCCAACTCATGTCACGGACGACACTTGATTTCCCAAACATATCGCCTACTGCCATCAGCATGATTGAAGATGATGCTGATAACAGTTCACATTGTAAATTAGTACTTGTTCAGAAATGAGGGTGAGTGGAAAAATAGGCAAACACTCTTACATTCAGCGTGAATGTAACTAGTATTAATGCAGCCAAGGCAGTAGTGTAGCCAGACATACATGGCGTATGCAAATTCATTGCCCTTTTATTTCCACCTGTCGCAGCAAATCAGCTGTTGAAGCCCAAATTCACACTCCAGTAGCCCAATCTGCCTCATCACAGGAACTGGCTGGAAAATTGATGCTTTCCTTTGACTGACAGTTATAGGAAAAATATTCGAACCATGAAACATAGGAATAGGCCACTCAGCAACCTCGAGCTTGCTCCGCCATTCAATCAGATCATGGCTGATCTGTACCTCAACTCCATTTACCCGCCTTTGCTCCATATCCCTTGATACTCTTACCTAACAAAAAATCTATCAGTCTCAGCCTTGAAAGCTCCAATTGTCCCAGCAGCCACAGGCTTTTGGTGGTGAGAGTTCCAGATTTCTACTGCCCTTTGTGTGATAAAATCTTTCCTGATTTTGCTCCTGAATGGAAAGGGTACAGTGAAGAGTTACTAGAATGTCACCGGGAGTGAGAGGTTGTAGTTATGAAGGAATGCTTGGAAAACTCAGACTATTTTTCATTGGAACAGAGAAGGTTAAGAAGATTCTCATAGAGGTTTTAAAATTAGGAAAAGTTTTCAGAGGGTAGATAGTTGGAGAACTGGTAACTAGAAGTCCTAAATTTAGGAGTATTTCACGAAGAACAAAGAGGGAAGTTAGAAGATTGTTTTTTTCACATTGAGGGCTATTAGAACATGGAATGCATTACCATAAGTGGCTATTGAGCCAGAATATAATATTATTCAAAAGGGATGTGGATAAGAAATTGAAAAGGAATAATATAAAAGGAAAAGGGGAAACAGTGGGATTAGAATAAATAATGAGTTGAAGAGTTGACTGCAGTTTGTACCTGAAGCTGGTCTCACAATAGAGAAGGAATTCCTACCTTCAGCAGAGCCCTGACCCAGAACCAAGTAGTAACAGTAGATAAGAAAGAGCCACAGCCAGGACAGGCAGGAAGATGAATACCAAAGATGTAGAGTGCTTCTGTCAACTGGGTCATTGGAGAGGAAGCAAGTCCCTCTGTGAACTGAGGGGGAGTTTAGGGGGGAGGGGGAAAGAGAGTGCCTCTGTGGATGGGGGGAGGTTAGATGAGGAGAGAGTACCTCTGTGAACAGGGGAGGTTTAGAGGGGGAAGAGGGTGCCTCTGGGAATTTAGGGGGAGTTTAAGGGGGCAAAGTGCCTCTGTGGAGGAGGGGAGGTTAGAGGAGGAGAGAGTGCCTCTGTAAACAGTGCAGGGGATAGAGGTTGGAAGGTGAGAGAGTGCATCTGAGAATGGTGGGGGTGGGAGAGGGATAGAGTGCCTTTATAAATGAGGAAGAGCTAAGAGGGGGAGAGAGTGCCTTAGTGAATGGAGAGAGAGGGAGATTAGAGGGGAGATCGTATCTTCACTAAGACAGAGAATGCCATTAAATATAAACATCCCATTGACTTCCCGAACAACATCGCCCAAAAGCCCAAGAAGAGACTGTGGATGGCCATGAGATTGGCTGCTTGGTGTCCATTATTTTTGACTTGGGACTTTTTTGTACAGGCTGCGGATCTGATATAAATGCAAGTTGTTGCTGTTGTTGAGATAGGCAGGGATGGTACAGTCATATTTCCACACACCTATTGGAAACAGCCAGGTTTTGGAGCTTGCGAGTACACAGGCTTTGGATTCAATGGCTGTATAGAGTCTTGTAATCCTGGATTTAAATATAATACCATTCTTATTTTTATGGTTTATCACTCTGACCAGGTGCTTAGTAGTGGTCTGTAGAGAGCCACCCTTACTGAACCAGGATAGCATCTCCATGTGGTCTTTCTGAGACCCTGGAGTGTATACTGAATTTGATGAGAGTTTTGTGGACTCACATCCACTCGGATTTGGATTGTGTCTACCCAGATTCAGATCACTAATAACCTTTAAATCCTATAGGAGCAGACTTTAACCCCATTTGCTTAAATTGGATTTCGATCCAGAGAGTATTCCAACCCAATATGCCACCTAGCTCTATCCTTCAAATGGAGCATATTATTCTCTATCTATTTTGCATATTATCAGTGCCTGAGGGAGTGAAAGATGGAATAGTAACATGTCAAACACGTGTTTTTGTGTCTGGTGGATTTATTTAAAATAGTTTTTCCCTGCCATGGTAAATTATTTTTCTCCTGCTTACTCAGCTGGCCACACACCAATCCGTTATTGAGAGGATGCAGACACACCTTTCCATTGACTCTTTTAATGAAGCACTTAAGATGGCCAATAGGAGGTGCTGGAGAGCAATGCAGTTTGCTCCATTCAGATCAGGGTCATTGCAAGGGCACACTTCTTACTGCAAACTTTGCCAAGGAGAACACACTTGCGTTCCAAAACATGAGAGGACAGGGTCTGTCCTTAAAGCAGTAAAGATTCAAGATTTCTGAAGTAACTGCTGGAAGCTCAGGAGGCAGCTGTGATATAAATAAATTCTCATACTGAAAGGTAGAACAGAGAGTAAGAGCTTTAACAGACCAGCTTTGCACATTAGTATCATAGATATTGGCCGGGTAATTTTGGCTGGGCTACAGTCATGAAAGAATTCTGCTTTTCAGACTACCAGAAAGCTTCCTAACACTCGTCTCTAAACATTTCCACGTTGGAAAGACAGCTCAGATACTCATAAATCTCAGTTAGCTGCTTGTCCCACCCTGTGTGACCTTTCACCTATTTAATGCCTTAGAGCAATAAAAGCACAAAACTACAACATTCTACATAGACTGAATTTCATTTGGTAGGTATAAGATATACAGAACATACTAGGTGCAACAAGTCACAAAGAAAACTCAGTGTTGGATTCAGTATTCATTTTTGCAAATGATATTAATCTTGATATTATTAGTCAATCTTCAATGACACTGTACATGGAGAGTCAAGGCCAAGTGCATTCTTCAGGTAAAGCAGGGTTAGAGGCCAGGGGTTAGTTGGACGGGTCGCACAAATGTGATTCAGTCCCCATTTTAAAGTCACACATTCTGACCTTATTTTTGTATTGCCATTATAAATGCACCTCTGCTGGTGGGAGGGTGCAATAACAGCAAGTTTACATAGGCAGTTTGCATTATGTAGATATAAGAATTTGTAATGGAATGTGCAGGCATGAGAATTTTTAATACATTATAAACAGATTCTACTTATATTCCTGAATAAGTATGTGATATATAGGTCAGCATGCTGTTTCAGAGTAGTAACACCTTGAGGGTTTGGATGCGATCATAAACCGAACACAGCTTATTTAAGTCATCTGAACCATCAAGGTGTGTGAGAGCCTTGAACTAGACTGTGCTATGCTTGGTAATGTACATGGAGAATTTCTGGAGGCAGTTCTGTTACATTTTGGAACATTTATTCGTTTTGTTGTATTGCGCCATCTGTTTCATTTCACTATTAGAGAGTAGCGTGACCTGTGTGTATTACAATACATAGGGAATTATGGTTACTTGGGAGTGATTCCAATGTTGCAATCTAATTGAGAGCTTCAAATGGTTTATACACACTATAATAAATAGGGCCGTAGAAGTTTACACCATAGATGGAAGCCATTCAGCCCAATGTGTCTGTGCCAGCTCTTTTCTAGAGCAATCCAAAAACTAATTTGATTGCCTCTTCTCTCCCTATAGCCCTGTACCTTTCTCTGCTTCAAATATTTATCTAGTTTTCCCTTAAAAGATGCAATGGTCTCTGCCTCAACCACTCCCTGTGGTATGCTCCAACAATGCTCTGTGTAAAGAAATTTCTCCTAATCTCTCTCGTCACTTCCTTAGTGACTCCTCTACCAGAAGGAATTATCTTTTCCTATGCACTCTATCAAAACTCTTCATAAAAACCTCCATTAAATCTCCTCTTAGCCTTCTAGTGTCAGTTCAGTGGCTCAGTGGCAGTACCCTCATCTCTGAGTCAGAAGGGTTCAAGTCCCACGCCAGAGAATTGAGCACATAATCTAGGCTGACACTTCAGTGCAGTACTGAAGGAGTACTGCACTATTGGAGATGCTGTGTTTCGGATAAGATGTTAAACTTAGATCTGTCTGCTCAGGTGGATTTAAAAGATCCCATGGCACTATTTCGAAGAAGACCTCGAGAGTTCTCTCCCAGTGTCCTGGTCAATATGTATCTCTTAACCAACATCACTAATAAACAGATTATCTGGTTGATATATTATTGCTGTATGTGGAACCTTGTATTGCACAAATTGGCAGCCACGTTTCCCTACATTATAACAGTGACTACACTTCAAAAGTACCTCACTGGCTGCAAAGCACATTGGGATGTCCTGAGGTCATGAAAGGTACTATATAAATGCAAGTTGTTTCTTTCTCTGCTTCAGTAGAAATAGTCCCAGTATCGCGACTCTATCTTCATAACTATAGTTTCCCATCCCTGGTACAATCCTGGTCAATCTCCACTGTATGCTTTCTATGGTTTTGCTGTCTTTTATATCATTACCCAAAACTGCACACAGTACTCTAACTGTGGCCCAATAAATGTTTTGTATAACTTCACTATTATTTGATTGCTTTTGTACTCTATGTCCCTATTTATAAAACTCAAAATTCTGTTAGCCTTTTTCTGGCTTTATCTACCTTCATTTGAACTTTCAGAGAATTCTGTATTTGAATGCTAATATCTCATTATTCATGCACACCCTTCATTGTTTTTCCATTAAACCTAAACTCCCATTCCTTGTTCTATTTTTCCCCAAAATGTATTACATCACACTGATCGATGTTAAATTCCATCTGCCACCTGTCTGTCCATTCTGCTAACCTATGCCTTCCTGAAGTCTTTTACAGTCCTGTTCCTCGTTTTCCAAACCTCCAACTTTTGTGCCACTAGCAAATTTCGAGATTGAGTTCACTATACCCAAGTTCAAATCATCTCAACATCCCAGGAACCAAATTGAACCTAACACTGAGCCCTGAGATACATTACTTACAAACCTTCTCTAGTCTTGCTCTAACTCTTTGTTTCCTGTCCATCAACCAACTTTCTATCCATGCTGTTACATTTCCTCTTATTCCAAATGCCTGAATTCTTCTAACAAGCCTCTTGTGAGAGATCAAATTGAACACCTCCTGAAAATGTTGGATGAATCTACTTACTAAGCCGCTTTAAACCTATATCTGTAAGCAGCTCAATGACCAGCAACCCTGGATGCCGATGATACATGGGTGTGATTTTGAAGTGGTGTGGATCTGGCACAATGGCTGGAAATTGACAGAAGATATTATTACTTCACTTCTGCATCATTATCATATTATAATGAAGCTCCTGGCTGTATCTGGCAGGAACTTCCTGTGTCCACATCCCCAGCCCATTGGAAATTACAGATCTTCACCCCTTTTTGTGTGCTGTTAAGCTCCTTGAACTGGTTCAAATGGGATGGGAGTGGGGGTTAATAACAGTAAAATCTGCCCCATTGTGTTCACATGGCTAGTGAACTGGAGATGGATTATTTTTGGAAGAGTTTACTCACTTCTATAATGGGGGTAAGGAATGCCTTTCCTACAGAGGTAGTATTTTTGGAGACATACGTCCAGGGCAAATCATGCTCAGTTCCCATGTGTCTGAATATTGGAGCATGGGCAGTCCATACATCAGGTTTATTTCATTTCAGCCACAGCTTTTCACACATCCAAACCTGAACACAAACCGCGAGCAGGTGGGGCTTCACCAGGTGTAACTGTGCTCTTGAAAATAACTCTGACTTTTATCAAAGTCCCCAAAAATTTATAACTGCCCATGTGCAAAGCTTGTGCGAAGGCAGTTCCATTTTTTGAGGGCACTGGCTGAGTTATTCTTGAAAGTATGCCCAAAATTCCATGCACAGTCAAGAGCCCATGTGTACACAGTCACGCTTTTTGGATAGTGAAATCCAAGCAGACAGAAGCTCAGGGTAGTTTTATTTAAGTAACACTCAAGCTCAATTATTCTCATTGAGGAGAATTTTGCCAGCTCCTGGCTCGGCTACCAGATCGATATCTTCACAGAAGCAGTTAATGTCTTCATGGAGGGCAAGGGGAAAGGGGCAAAGAAAAGAAATTGTATGGATCTGTCCAGCCTCAGGAAAGTGCACAGGCAAAGCTCAACGACCAGTAACTACGGCAACTAAAGAGTCCTCGGCTTTTCCTCACCGCTGGAAAAAGTATTTTTGTGAGTTGTGGGAGTGGCAACAGTGGTTGTTTACAGAGGAGAAAATGTAGGCAATTGTTTAAAATGATCAGTTGTCTAAGCTCGTTCTCAAATGTCACCCCAAAAATTAGGTCTTTGTTTCCTCATAGTTCTCTCATCGAATGTTGAATAATCCGTGTTAAGTCGAGTGTAGAAACAGTACTCTGTTGGGATTCTGGTTAAAGATAGACATCTTCTCCTAAGGCAGTGGTTATTTCTCTGTTTGTTTGAAAGAGCATTTTGGAAACCACTAATATATGGTAATGGATTATACAAATCCATGTGTCACAAATCTGAGCCACATGCCATGCCCTCTGGGATGAATGCAGAGAGAGCTGGTTATTTTTGAGGATTGCAAAAGGAAACACATGTTGGTATGTTAAAGGTAGACAGGTGATGAGAGGGCTGTACTTTTGCTTTGCAGCTGATGGACAGGAACAGTTGGTAACCGATTTCAGTGCAAACTACTGCAGAAGTTAAACATCAGTACAATACACATTAAGACAAATCTTGAACCTTTCCATGGATGATCTTTATATTTTCTATTGTATTCACAAGTGTTTGTCCTTAGCAGACATCAGTAAGGTTTATCACACTCATTTCTTTGTCCATTTCTGTTTTTCTTTCTCTTTTTGTCTATCACTCTTTTCCTTTGTTTCTCCCTCACTTCCTTTCTCTTTCAGTTTTATCTTAGAGCAGAGAAGGTTATGGGGAGATTTAATAGAGGTATTCAAAATCAAATGTTCAAATTTTGTTAGACTGAATAAGAAGAAACTGTTTCCCGTGATCTGGAATGAACTGTCTGAAAGGGTGGTGGAAGCAGATTCAGTAATAACTTTCAAAAGGGAATTGAATAAATACTTGAAGGGGAAAAATTTGCAGGGCTATGGCACTAATTGGATAGCTCTTTTAAAGAGACGGTACAGGCATGATGGGCTGAATGGCCTCCTTCTGTGCCATATCATTCTATGATTCTATCGACCTTTCCTTTGGTTTTGTTTATTCCTAAGTTGGTTTCCCATCTTCCACTCTTTTCTTTCCTTAATCAGTTTTCTGTTTGTCCTTTTTTCCATCTATATTGCTTTCTTCTTTTGGTCAGTTTGAGAGTCTGTCAATCAGCCGAAGATCATTGATCAGTCTGAGAACCCTTGTCAATCAGCCGGAGAGCCACTACCAATCAGTCTGAGAGCTGTTCGTTAGTCAGTCTCAGAGCCCCTATCAATCAGTCTGAGAACCGTTCATCAGTTAGTCTCAGAGCCACCTGTTAATCAGTTTGAGAACCAATTATCGTAGCACGAGAGGGAATTCAACCCCTCAGACATTAGGAATGAGATAACAAGTGGCGGAAGTGATGTCAAACTGGAAAATCATTTAGTAGGAGCTCTGTGGTTGATAATGGTGTGGGCAGTGGCAGGATAAAAATGTCCCACTTCTCCCAACCTTGGGCTAGTGTGAAGCAGATAAGCAAAAATAAAAATAAAAGCTCAGATTGCCTGGGCTGAAGTTTGCAGGGTTTTCAAATATTTATTTGTTTGTTGACTGTGGTTGGCACTGAATTAAATTTCTGCATTTTCATCCCAGCACATTGCGGCCTCTTATGTGTTTGCTCCAGTACTTGTAGTAAAGGTACTTCCAGCAGTGCCATTGCTAAGGAATTATCTTTATGGCTGTGTGAGGCAGACAGGTGGGTTTAGCCTCCTTAACACTGTGGCCTTGACTTTCCTTTCTCAAGGCACAATATGGTGCCAGAGTTTGTCTTTACGTGGCATTGATCACACAAACTTGATTTTGTTTTCCCAAACAAGAAATAATTAAAAGAATCCTACCAAGCGGGAGAGAGGTGCATCCGACCAGTCACATGACCCATCGGGTCTCACTCACTTGAAGTGAGACGCATTCAATTTGCTTTAAAAATGAAATTTATTTTAACATATCTCACGCCTAAGCAGACACACTATGGGGGCTAAATTGGGCCGCGTAGCAGCCGTTGTGTAGACGGTATGCGAACTCCTAAACTCCAAAAGTGGCGTCTGGAATGCGCGCACACACTTCCAACGTGACATTCGCAGGACGCCATCGTGGTAAAGGCATTTGCGCGCGCACACTTAACAAACACTGCTAGCATGTAAAGTAGGGAGTATATGCGGTAGATCAGTGTGCAAAGCTGATTTAAAGGGACAGATGCAATTTTGGAACTTCATGCTCCAGCCAACCTGGAGCCTTGACCTCGCACAGCTCTTAAACAGCACAGGTCATAAACAGCAAGGAGGACCCTCCCACCAGCGCTATTTAAAGGGATCATGCAGGAATTACAAGTTAGTGGCTGGATTATTGCTTCTGGCTGCAGATGCATTTGTACCTGTTTTTGGAGGTCTCCTACACTTGAATACTAGGACGAGGGGACATAGCCTAAAAGTTAGAGTTGGGACTTGCAGGAATGAAGTTAGGAAACACTTCTAGACGCAAAGGGTGATAGAAGTTTGGAACACTCTTCCGCAAACTGCAGTCGATGCTAACTCAATTGTTAATTTTAAATCTGAGATTGATAGATTTTTGTTAACCAAAGGTATTAAGGGATATGGGACTATGGCGGGTATATGGAGTTAGGTCACAGATCAACCATGATCTCATTGAATGGCGGAACAGGCTCAAGGGGCTAAATGGCCTACTCCTGTTCCTATCCTCCTATAATAAAGTTTCAATACTCTACAGGTAACAGCAAGAGCACTGGCGGAGTGGGACAGGAATGCTGTCATCCTGAGAGAGGACAGCAGGTTCATGTTCCATGGAGCCACTGCCACTTGCTGCCTCCTGTAATGCGTCACCTTCTCCTGCAAGAAAGTGGGACCAGTGTCGGTGAGTGTCCTGCAAGATGTTTGGGTGATGTGGTTGTCATGGTTGCATAGCTGCCAGTGTGTGTGACCTGTGAGTTGTGGGTGTGCAGCTTGCAACAGTGGTAATGTGTGAGGGTGAGAGGAAGCATCTGATTGGAAAAGTTGAGTGCTGATTGGAAGAGTTTGTTGGTATGTGGGTGGAGTGGAGTAGTGGATGTGGCTAGTGGTGCAGTTGGTAGGAGACGCCACTTGACAGTTGAACTCACTCACCCTAACCACTCATGTCAAAGCATGAACTTCTTCCTGCACTGTAGCCATGTTCGTGGTGCTATACGTCTGGCATTGTCCCCTGCTGCCTTGGGAGCATATGTCTGGAGGGCCTCTTGCCCCACTACTGATATAGGATGCCCCTCCTTCTGTCCACCTCGTGCACTAGAGGCCTTGGTGCATCAGCAGAGAACCCTGGTGCAAGCACTCTCGCAGGCCTGGTACAAACTCAGATCGGCAGATTGGGAAGATCCGGCGTGCAGATTGGAGGATGTGGGATTTAGTAGTGCGCAACTTTATTCAATGTTTTAACATAACTCAACAGTTTGTAAAGGTAGGGACGGGACCTGCATCTCTATTTTAAGTGTGCGATGTCTGATCTCCGTTCAGACTCCATGCGGACCCGTATCTTATATTTTGCAGATATCAGAGTCCTTCAAACGTTGAGCAGCCTAGTTGTTGCTCATTGAAAATTCCAGGAGGTCCCATCATCACCATGCTTCACTATGTTGCAGCACAGATTCATTTCCCAATTGACTTCCACCACTTCCTGCAGCCACAATGCACCTTCCCTTTATGAGCTGCAGGCTGTCTTTAAGTGATGCGAACCAATCGCGATATTTGGGCCCTCTGCTGGTGAGCAGCCATTCAACAGCACAGGTAGGCCTGCCTGCATGCAGCAATCATAGAAATTCCCAGGCAGCTGGAATGTTATGTGCTGTCTGCATCTCAACGACCTGGTGCGGGTTAATCGCCCACCGCAACCCCCACGCCCAGTTTCGGGATTATCCAATATAACCCCTGACGTGTTCGATATTAACGACCCACAATGGACGGGAGAAGGTCGGGCAGTTGGGAGCCAGATTAAAATTTAATGGTTGCCGGCCGGGTTTCCCAGGGCTCGGGAAACCCAGCAGCGAAATGGAGACAGGAGCAGCTGGTTGCAGAAGGTAAGACACTTTTAGAGCACTGCTTGTGAGCCAGGAGGAGCAGGAGTGCTCCTTTCTGCCTTCTGCCGATCACTGCCCCTCCTCGTTCTGCTGCAATCTGCTGACCGCCCCCAACCCCTGATCTGCCGAACCCCTCCTGCCCCCGATCTGCCGACCCTCTCCATCCCAATTGCCTTGCTCCAACCCCCCCACCCCCACCCCCACCAACCCTCGATCTTCTCGATTGCCGGGGACCGTCCCCAACAGGCTGCAGTCTCTCAGATTGAGAGGCTGGCCGCTGCCAGGCAGGAAATGCAATAAAAAAATGATAATGGGGCCCTGCCGTTAAATTCGGCAGGACCTCCCGTCCCTGGGATTTCCAGGTTTCACCCCCACAACCGCGTTCCCCTGCACCCTCCCCACCTCCTCGTAAATATCAGGGCCTACTTTTCCAAATGGTTCCAAAAGCCCATTGTTTTCAATAGGTCACGTGGAATTTGCACCATAATGCCATCTTCCCCCAACTTTAATCTCCTGACAGAGATCTTAATCACAGGTGAAACTTCCAAGATGACAAAACTTGTAAAATTTTTCCCCGATGCTGAATGTAATCGAGTGAAAACTGCAAAATAATGTAACCTGCAATTTGCCATGGAGAGCTTACAATGCAGACGGACCCTGGTGAGACCAGAGGTGGGATTCTGTAGATCTGAGGAGAAACTTGAGAAACTGGAACTATTTCCATTGGAGCAGGGAAGGCTAAGAGGAGATTTAATCGAGGGTGTTAAAATTATGAATGGCTTTGATAGGGTGAATAGAGAAAGACTATTTCTCCTGGTTGGGGAGTCAGTGACAACAGGTCCCTAACAGAGTGAGTATAGAGGTTAGGAGAAATTTCTTTACATGGAGAAGGAATAGTTAAAGCAGAGACCACTGTATCTTTTAAGGGTAAAGTGGATAAACATTGGAAGCAGAGGAAAATACAGGGCTATAGGGAGAGAGCTGGCACGGATGTGATGGGTCGAACGGCCTTCTTCTATGCTGTAAACTTCTGTGGTTCAGTGGCTGTACCTCAAAGAAACTGCAGTAAAACGAGCTTTCATACGACAAATTTGTAACAAAAACTATGCATGCTGTTTGTTGGCTATGATATCTGGACCATTAATTTAGATGTTCACACAACAGGCAATCTAGCACTAGCCACCTTCCAACATAAAAAGATGCCATGTGGCAATAGGTGTGGCCAAACCTGCTCAGTCTTGCTCCTTTTGCTCCCACAAACAAAAAAAAAGCCAGATTTAACAGCTGGAACAATCTCCTTTGAGGATTAGAAGCTGTCATAAGCCAACCCACCAGAAATTCATCCTCCCATATTACACTAGCGGGTTCAGACATGGTGTTCTGCAAAATATGGCAGGATTCACATTCCCCTCGTGGCAAGCTCCCCGTCTTATATGGACACAGGCCTTCCCATGAGGGAGGGTCAATCGCTCATGCACACCTGTCGGCTGGTCGCCCAGCGATTTGAGAATCGTGTCTCCATAACCAAAGCCAGAATGTGATTTGCAAATGTTTATTGTCAAACTACTTCAAAAAAGTTTGAATTTAATACCCTGTTTATATGAAGATGCTGCTCTTGAAAATGACCAAACAGTTATTGTTCTAAATCTTGGCGAACACAATTTGTCTAATGCTTTCTGAGATCAGTCCCAGCACAAGTAGGACGAGATTATCCAATAAAACATTTCTCATGGCCAGAGCCTGTAGGGAACACCTTTCCTCTTCTGAATTCATGCAATTTCACTCAAAGCTTTTTTATTTTTATTTGCAAGTGATTTGAAATTAATTTTATTTTGTCTGCCTTGCTATTGGTGGGCCTGTTGAAAATTAATTGAGGGGAATTGAACTGAGGGGACTATGGATGGATTTGGACTTGAGTGATTATCGGCAGGTTCCTTTGAAAAGAAATATTGCATTGTCGTTTAACTGAAATGAAAAGAAAGGGAGTGAATCTAATGAAGGTCAAATGAAAAGATGGGGGTCCTGCTGAGCACGACATTTAGACAATAAGTGGGTCCGGCTTGTCATGAGTGGATTATGCCATTGGCTCAACTTACTGGATAAATATCATATCCAGCAGGACTTAGGCAGGCCAAATTTTAGCGCCCACTGGCTCAGTTGTTAAATGCACTGCCCAGTGCGGAATGGAGCCACACAGACTCGGCCATGCTGTGGATAGAGGTGCTATTATTGGCCCCGGTAACACTGACCTTGGACTAGGAAAAATCAGACTGTATTCCTGCTCCTGATCGCTGTCCAGTAACCCCGACTGGAATGTGTGCGTGCGCAGACACATTGGCCCCGATTTTAAAGAGGTGGGTGGATAAGGTGTGTGCGAGCCTGGATCTTAACGGCCGAGCCTCTTTTTCATAAATTGTCCCGGAACCACTACCTGGCCGTAGGGCAATAGCGGCTATTCGGCAGCAGGAGGAACACTTTGCACTTATCTCTAATTAATTTCATCTGCTCATGTTTAGAGTTTTGCAAGTCCTTGGCTACTTTCTCTGACTCAACTACTATTCCCTCCCCCCAGTTTAGTGTTATCTGTGGACTTCTCTGGTTTGTATTGATCAGTTCTCAATCAAAGTCGTTAATGTAGATCAGGAACTGTCTTGGCCAAGAATTGATGTAATGCCTCCCTGAAGGTGAGTTTCCCTCAAATGAATAAAGGAATTACTGGATACATGGGGCCTCTGGATATCAAAAATATAGCAAATGCAACCTCAGTAGGTTTGGTTCAACAGTGGAGCAGCCCATTGAAAGCAAAGGGGCAGGATCTTAAACTTCGCAGTGAGAGGCAAAGAATATTAACAACATTTGAACTTTTAAACACTTGGTTCACTGTTATTTCCAATAATGGAGCCATCAGTTTTTAAAAGTTTGTAAAGTGTGTGAATGGCTGGAAGATTCACTGTGCTTTTGATTTTGCAAATCACAACAGGGCTGAAAACTTCAGATACCATCTTTGTTGGTGGAGCTGAAAACGAGGTACTGAAGCATTCAGGGAGAACTTCACTTCATTGTTCTCAGAGGTTGGCATATGCTGATGCTTGAAATTTCATTCTGCGAGACATCCTAGTCGCCATTCAAGACTCCACTCAATAACAAATCAACATTTGGACGGCAACCTTATGCACAAGCTGGTCTTTTTTCCTTTTTTTTTGAAGACAAGGCATTTATTTTCAGCCCTTCCCCATTTCTTAGGTCTCTTCTTTCTGCACACACTGGCCTACACATTGGCACAGGCCCGACTCAGGGCATGATCCCAGGGGGAACACACACTGCACGGGCTTAACGAGACAGGACCACAGCAAATTGGTCCGCCGGCCTCATTAGGATAGTACCGGCTCCCTGTGGGCGGCATTCATGGCCCCAGAGGCAGTTCACCGGTCGGTAGGTTGGGGAGGGGGGGGGGGGTGGTGGGGGGAGGTGCGCAATAATGTCAATCAAACTCAGACACTGGCTGAGGACCTCAGAAGAGTCTGGGGGTGGGGGGAGGTGGGTGAATCAGTCAGGAGGGGGCAAACGCAATTTTAATGTGGAGATACCACAATAAGAAAACTTAAAAAACATTAAAGTCAACTTTCATGTGGCAGCTTCCAGGGGTCCCTATAATGACGGCTGGTTTGGCTGCGGAACACCTGACAAAACGGACTGCGCCATACACAGTGGGAGCGTGCTGCGGTCATTTACAGACATAAGAGCATAAGAACATAAGAAATAGGAGCAGGAGTAGGCCTTCCGCCTCTTGAGCCTACTCCACCAGTCAATAAGATCATGGCTGATCTTCGACCTCAACTCCACTTTCCTGCTCGATCCCCATATCCCTTGATTCCCTTAGAGTCCAAAAATCTATCGATCTCAGTTTTGAATATACTCAACGACTGAACATCCATGGCCCTCTGGGTTAGAGAGTTCCAAAGATTCATCACCCTCTGAGTGAAGAAATTCCTCCTCATCTCAGTCCTAAATTGCCCACCCTTTATCCTGCGACTATACCCCCTAGTTCTAGACTCTCCAGCCAGGGGAAACAGCCTCTGAGCAGCCAACCTGTCAAGCCCTCGAAGAATTTTATACGTTTCAATGAGATCACCGCTCATTCTTCTAAATTCCAGAGAATATAGGCCCATTCTACTCAATCTCTCCTCATAGGTCAACCCTTACATCCCAGGAATCAATCTAGTGAACCTTTGTTGCACCACTTCTTAAGCAAGTATATCCTTCCTTAGGTAAAGAGACCAAAACTGTACACAGTACTCCAGGTAAGGTTTCACCAAAGCCATGTATAATTGTAGTAAGACTTCCTTACTCTTGTACTCTAACCCCCGTGCAATAAAAGCCGACATACCATTTACCTTCCTAATTGCTCGCTGTACCCGCGTGTTAACTTTCTGTGTTTTGTTGGCAAGGACACCCAAATCTCTCTGAACATCAACATTTAATAGTTTCTCACCACTTAAAATATATTCTGTTTTTCTATTCTTCCTACAAAAGTGAATAACCTCACATTTCCCCACATTATACTCCATCTGCCACCTTCTTGCCCACTCACTTAACCTGTCTATATCCCTTTGCAGACTCTTTGTGTCCTCCTCACAGCTTACTTTCCCACCTAGCTTTGTATTGTCAGCAAACTTGGCTAAATTACATTCGGTGCCTTCATCTAAGTCATTAATATAGAGTGTAGATAGCTGAGGCCCAAGCACTGATCCTTGCGGCACCCCACTAGTTACAACCTGCCAACCTGAAAATGACCTGTTTATTCCTACTCTCTGTTTTCTGTCCTTAAACAATCCTCAATCCATGCTAATATATTACCCCCAACCCCATGAGTCCTAATCTTGTGCAACAACCTTTTGTGTGGGACCTTATTGAATGCCTTTTGAAAACCCTAATATAGTACATCCACTGGTTCCCCTCTATCTATCAATATAGCAAAGGGGCCTGAAACATTGCATAGGCAAATTGGAGGTCTAACGCCAGTTTCAGATGGACCTGGACGCCGACTGAGCAGCCCCGCGCCTGTTAAACAGGTGAAGCATCATAGCCCTGCAAATTTTTCCTTTTCAAGTATGTGTCCAATTCCCTTTGAAAGTTACGATTGAATCTGCTTCCACCACCCTTTCAGGTAGTGCATAACAACAGCAGATCATAACAACTCGCTACATAAAAAAAATTCTCATCATCTCCTCCCTGGTCCTTTTGACAATTACCTTAACTCTGTGCTTTCTGGTTACCAACCTTCCTGCCAGTGGAAACAGTTTCTCCCTATCTACTATGTCAAAACCCCATATAATTTGAACACCTGTATTAAATCTCCCCTTAACCTTCTGTGCTCCAAGGAGAACAATCCCAGCTTCTCTAGTCTCTCCACATAACTGAAGTCCCTCATCTCTAGTACTATTCTAGTAAATCTCCTCTGCACCCTCTCTAAGGCTTTGACCTCCTTCCTAAAGTGTGGTACCCAGAATTGGACACAATTCTCCCAACTGAGGCCTAACCAGTGATTTATAAAGGTTGACTATAACTTCCTTTTGTATGCTATGCCTCCATTTATAAAGCCAAGGATCCCGTATGCTTTTCTATGATTGCATAGCTGAAATTGGGATGCAATTGGATTGGGAGCATGCATCCCTTCACTCTGTGGCCCAGCATGTTAAAGCTCCAGTACACTCTGCCCTCATATCTTCCTTGATCTGTTACAAACACTCACCAAAACAGTCAAAAAAGCTCACTCTGCATTTTCAAACACACAATCTCTTACCTGATACACTGACATGATTGATGTGCCTGGGGAACGTGCTGTGAAGATTGTTTCATTTTAACATGTTACATTACGAAAAAAAAACTCAAGGCAGCAGATCATGAAACTGATTTAACAGTCGATCAAGGATGATAAGGATGAGACTAAACCAAGTTCCACTAATTACTTGCTTCCAGCTCTGGCTTGCTTGCGTTCCATAACCCAGATGTTTATTCCATTAGCAGGAAGAGGGTGTGGACAAACAAATCTCCACCAATTGTTAGGCCATCATTATTGGGGTGAGATTGACAATAATAGTATCAAACAAAAATACAAATGTAACTGTAACACCTCCTCATACCAGATCCTCTGTATCTTGCTGACACATGCTAAGGCACAGTTTTCACACTGTACAGGAGAAAACAAACATTTAGCTCTGGACTTGTGTGGAGTAACAGCATAGCAGTGAATTTTTACAGCTTCTCCATCTTGTTACTGAAAATTACCAACATTTTGAATTCTGGTGATGGTTTCTCTCTGGAGTTAATATTAAAATGTAGACTATCATTGTGTCAAAGATCAGAATAGAATCGTATTTGACAAACCTATTAGAGTTAAAAAAAAAGGGGAACCAGTGGATGTCGTACAATTGGATTTTCAAAAGGCATTTGATACGGTGCCACATAAAAGGTTGTTACACAAGGTAAGGGCTCATGGGGTTGGGGGTAATATATTAGCATGGATAGAGGATTGGTTAACGGACAGAAAACAGAAAGTAGGAATAAACGGGTCATTTTCATGGTTGTCAGGTTGTAACTAGTGGGGTGCAAGGATCAGTGCTTGGGCCTCAGCTATTTACAATCTACATTAATGACTTAGATGAAGGGACTGAGTGTAATGTATCCAAGTTTGCCTACCATACAAAGCTAGGTGGGAAAGTGAGCTGTGAGGAGGACACAAAGAGACTGCAAAGGGATATAGACAGGTTAAGTGAGTGGGCAGGCAGGTGGCAGATGAAGTATAATTTGGGGAAATGCAAGGTTATTCACTTTTGTAGGAAGAATAGAAAAACAGAATATTTTTTAAATGGTGAGAAACTATCAAATGTTGGTGTTCAAGGAGACTTGGGTGTCCTTGTACAAGAAACACAAAACGTTAGTATGCAGGTACAGCAAGTATTTAGGAAAACAAATGGAATGATGGCCTTTATTGCAAGGGGGTTGGAGTACAAGAGTAAGGAACTCTTACTACAGTTGTACAGGGCTTTGGTGAGACCTCACCTGAAGTATCTAAGGAAGGATATACATGCCTTAGAGACGGTGAAGCGAAGGTTCACTAGATTAATTCCTGGGATGAGAGGGTTGTTCTATGAAGCGAGGTTGAGTAGAATGGGCCTATACTCTCTAGAATTTAGAAGAATGAGAGATGATCTCATTGAAACATATAAGGTTATGAGGGGGCTTGACAAGGTAGATGCTGAGAGGTTGTTTCTCGTGGCTGGAGGGTCTAGAACTGGAAGGCTTAGTCGCAAGATAAGGGGTCGGCCATTTAAGACTGAGATGAGGAGGAATTTCTTCACTCAGAGGGTTGTGAATCTTTGGAATTCTCTACCCCAGAGGGCTGTGGATGCTGAGTCATTGAATATATTCAAGGCTGAAATAGACAAATTTCCCTGGACTCTTGGGGAATCAAGGGATATGGGGATCAGGCAGGAAAGTGGAGTTGAGGTCGAAGATCAGCCATGATCTGATTGAATGGCGGAGCAGGCTGCGGGGCCATGTGGCCTACTCCTGCTCCTATTTCTTATGTTCTTATGTTAGAAGGCAAAGAAGTAGGCGGGACTGAGTGCAGCATAGTCACTTGACGGATTTAACCACAGATAGCCAGTAATCTCCAAGCATATGTGGGAAATATGCAACTAACAATGTGTACAATTAGATGGAACTTGTGTAAAAGTTGAAGACAGGTAACAGATTGGAGCAGTCGATTAACAGCACTGTTATGTTGCTTCAATTTGATACATTCTGATATGCATGAGACACATGCACCAGGACAAGTGTCTATATTGTGTATTTCTATTTATGCCCAAGTAGATAACACGTAAATATCGGTTACAATTGTGGGGGGTGGGATAAAAAAGGTACTCAGGCAAAAAGTAAGTAATCATACATGCAGTGTCACGTTGACATATTACCTATTCTTGATGGCTGTGATAAAAAAAATCCAAATTACTGAGTTTATGGCATAATACTATTATATTATTAATAGGAGTTTTGGTCCAACTGCCATTGGACACCTTAAGGTGCGATGAGAACCAAGTAAGCTTGATTGAGTACTGTGTTCAGACCTGATTCAAATCTTGGCTCACCTGTATATTCACTGCATACTCTGCACAAATTGGAAGACTAAAGGTTCTCGATGATGCCTCGCACCAGAGTATCAGCTCACCTTCTGCACAGCAGTTACATTTTATCACGCTTTGTTTTACCACAGAATTTTGTTTTTGGCTTACTTCACCATTAGCTTCATCTAAAAAGGGGAGGCAATTGAACCAGAAACTTTTAAAGTTTCTCAAGGTCGTGTCAATCTCAAAGTTTTCAACTGCTGAATTGCTGACCTGTTGCTATCACCGGACCAGCTATGATACAGAGGAAAAAGAAAAGAAAGAACTTGCATTTGTATAGCTCCTTTCACAACATCAGGATGTCCCAAAGCGCTTTACAGCCAATGAAGTACTTTTCGAAGTGTAGTCACTGTTTTAATGTAGGAAATGTGGCCGCCAATTTGCAAACAGCAGGGTCCCATAAGTGGCAGTGAAAAAAATGACCAGAGAAGCTGTTTTTTTTTAGTGATGTTGGTTGAGGGATAAATATTGGCCAGGACACTGGGGAGAACCAGCTCAACTTCGAATAGTGCCATGGGATTTTTTACATCCACCCGAAAGGGCAGACAGGGCCTCGGTTTAGCATCTCATCCAAAAGACTGAAGTGCCAGCCTAGATTATGTACTCACGTCTCTGGAGTGGGACTTGAACCCACAACCTCCTGACTCAGAGCGAGAGGGCTACCACTAAGACAAGGCCAACACCTTATAGGAATGTCCTATCTATCTCTACCTGAGCTTCAGGTGAACAGCTATCCTGCATGAAATTAAGGCAATTGGAACAAAGAATTTTATTTTTTGGGACACAAATGCTACCAGAGCCTTTAAAGGGTTAAATGCCTGAACACAATCAAACTCTTCTTGTGGGTTGAATTCTCGAAATAACAACAGTTTGAATGTGTCACTTTGAGGAACACAGTGCCACTTCAGAATCCGAAACATTTCAACAACACATAAAGAACAGAAGAGGTTTGAAAACATCATTCATACCTGAAACATGCCTCTGACATTGTTTGCTGCTGATCAAGGCATACGGCATCCTCAGGTTAGAACTCCAGAAATCACCATAAAGTCCACAAACAATCAACACACCAGAGAAATTTTACACAATGTTTTCCAAATTCAAGAAATATGCACTCAGTGGGGGGACCCACCCACAATCAGAAATGAAAGCAGTATTTCTTATCTCTGATGGAGAGAGAGAGAAAACACACCATATCAGTCCTCAGACAGTTCAGGTAATCCAATGAGCTGGGCTCATGCCCTCAGATTGGGAACTTGGCTTGGCAGGAGCTACAAGCTGGAGAGCAACTCGTAGTTCCACTTATATTGAGAGTTAACCCTGCACTTATTACAGTGTTAATAGACATAAAATATTTAACATATCAGTATTTTCTTCCCAGTTGGCAGCAACTTGTGCAGAAGCAGCAATTTTTGACTCATGACAGTTTAAAGTTAGACAGTTCTTATTGTAAAATTCAGTGCTCACAAATTTAAAGGTTCCCTAAAAAGAAAGCTGATTCAATTTTTTTTTGTGTATTAGGAATTGAAGTTTTTAATGTTTGTAAAAAAGTTTGTTCCCATTGAGCGACTGTCAATCGGAGGTTTCAAAGCATGTTGATGATATATCATAATGTGTACAGCACAGAAGGAGGCCATTCGGCCCATCTTCAAAAGAGCGATCCAATTAGTCCCTTTCCCCTGCTGTTTCTCCATAGCCCTGTAATTTTTTTCCCTTCAAGGATTTATCTAATTCCCTTTTGAAAGTTACCATTGAATCTGCTTCCACCACCCTTTCAAACAGTGCATAAAAAAACGTTTCCTCATTTTGCCTCTTTTGCCAATCACCTTAAATCTGTGTCCTCTGGTTACAACAGCAACACAACAACAACTTGCATTTATATAGCGCCTTTAACATAGTAAAATGTCCCAAGGCGCTTCACAGGAGCGTTATCAAACAAAATTTGACACTGAGCCACATAAGGAGGTGTTAGGACAGATGACCAAAAGCTTGGTCAAAGAGGTAGGTTTTAGGGAGCGTCTTAAAGGAGGAGAGAGAGGTAGAGAGGCAGAGAGCTTTAGGGAGGGAATTCCTGAGCTTAGGGCCGAGGCAGCTGAAGGCACGGCCACCAACGGTGGAGCGACTAAAATTGGGGATGCGTAAGAGGCAAGAATTGGAGGAGCGCAGAGATCTGGGAGGGCTGTAGGGCTGGAGAAGGTTACAGAGATAGGGAGGGGCCAGACAATGGAAGGATTTGAAAACAAGGATGAGAATTTTAAAATCAAGGCGTTCCCGGACTGGGAGCCAATGTAGGTCAGAGAGCACAGGAGTGATGGGAGAACGGGACTTGGTGCGAGTTAAGGTATGGGCAGCAGAGTTTTGGATGAGCTCAGGTTTATGGAGGGTGGAAGATAGGAGGCTGGTCAGGAGAGTATTGGAATAGTTGAGTCTAGAGGTAACAAAGGCATGGATGAGAGTTTCAACAGCAGATGAGCTGAGGCAGGGATGGAGACGAGTGATATTACGGAGGTGGAAGTAGGCGGTCTTGGTGATGGAGCGGATATGGTGCAGAGCGGTTACCGTTCCTTCTGCCACTGGAAACAGTTTCTCTTTATTTACTCTATCAAAACCCTTCATGATTTTGAACACCTCTATCAAATCTCCCCTCATCCTTCTCTGTTCTAAGGAGAACAACCCCAGTTTCTCCAATCTCTCCACATAACTGAAGTTCCCTATCCCTGGTACCATTCTAGTAAATCTCTTCTACACCCTCTCTAAAGCCTTGACATCCTTCCTAAAGTGTGGTGCCCAGAATTGAACACAGTACTCCAGCTGAGGCCTAATCAGTATTTAATAAAGGTTTAGCACAACTTCTGTGCTTTTGTACTCTATGCCTCTATTAATAAAACCCAGAATCGCATATGCTTTTTTAACAGCTTTCTCAAACTTGTCCTGCCACCTTCAAAGATTTGTGTATGTGCACCCCCAGGTCTCTCTGTTCCTGCACCCCCTTTAAAATTGTATCATTTAGTTTATATTGCCTCTCCTCATTCTTCCTAGCAAAATGTATCACTTCACACTGCTCTGCGCTAAATTTCATCTGCCATGTGTCTGCCCATTTCATCAGTCTGTCAATGTCCTCCTGAAGTCTATTACTATCCACCACATTGTTTACTACATTTCCGAGTTTCATGTCATCTGCAACCTTCGAAATTATGCCCTCTGTATCCAAGTCCAGGTCATTAATATATATTAAAATGCCCCTGCTCTGTACCTGTGAGCTGCAGTGTGATTCGATGGCAATAAGAGATAACGTAAAATTATGTTTGTTTTGGTGGGAAAACACTTGTGCTTATCAAGGCAAGGGATGTTAAAGCTGAGAAATGGAACACTCTTTTATTTTTTGGGCACCCAGCATAGCATCATGAGTTCCCATGTCAGATATACCACAGATTGGATGCTGAGTAATGTTTCTTCCACCTTCTATCAGTCGGACAAGAATGACCCTACTGCGCCCCGGTGTGACATTTCCATTTCTCACCCAGCCATCCCATGGCCACTCTGACTGAGATTGCCAACTAACTGTCACCTCAGGGGCCCATGTCAATAGGAATTTGGTTGGTTGAAACTGTCTTAACTCATTTCATGTAAGACCCTTGCAGCCAGCAGACACAGCAGACTTCCAGCCCATTAATCTGGGCAAAATTCAAACCCGGGGTCCCACAGGTGCAAGTGTGCTAGCCCACTATACCAGCCAGTTCATAGGTGATCTATTTTTTCTAACTAGTTCCCTATGCCTCTAATGTTTTGTGCAGTCTTCGGAGGGCTGCTGAAGTTGAAGTTAAGCTGGCATAGCTTACACAAGGAAAATCGCAGCTCTGGTTACAAAATGCAGTAGAACAAGGAAAGGTAGTGTAGTGGTTATGTTACTGGACTAGTAATCGAGAGAACGTGAGTTGAAATCCCACCACGGAAGTTTGATCATTTGAATTCAGTTTTTTTTTAAATCTGGAAATAAAATGCCTATATCAGTAAAAGCATCGTAAAATCCCAACTGGTTCACTAATGTCCTTTAGGGAAGGAAACCTAAGGTCCTTACCTGGTCTGGCATATATGTGACTCCAGTCCCACACCAATGTGGTTGACTCTTAACTGCCTTCTGAAGTGACCTAACAAGCAGTGGTTCAAAAAGAAGGCCCATCACCACCTTCTCAAGGCAACTAAGATTGGTCAATAATCAGCGAGCCCCACATCCCAAGAATGAATAAAATAAAACTAATTTGCCACGGTCAGCTGAGTTGACTGGGCAAGAACACAGTATGGAGACAAGGTGTTGCAACAACAATAACTTGCATTTATATAGCTCCTTTAAGCTGGAAAAAACGGCCCAAGGCGTTCACAGGTGTATAATCTGACAGAAATGGATGCTAAGCAAAACAAGGGGATATTAGGAGGGCTGACCAAAAGCTTGATAAGGAGGGCCTTAAAGGGGTAAGGGAGGTGGAGAGGCAGAGAGGTTTAGGGAGGGAATTCCAGAGCGTGGGGCCTCGACGGCTGAGGGCCACCCGCCAATGGTGGGGTGAAGGGAAGTTGGGGGATATATAAAAGGTCAAAGTCAGAGAGTACGGGGGGCGGGTTGTAGGATTGGAGGAGGTTACAGAAGTAGGGAGGAGCAGCTCAAGAGGGAAGGGAAAGAATGACATTAACCAACTTTGACAAATTGAATCCCATTTTATGTTGGGTATCCAATGTGGTATTGACACCCAACAAGAATGATAGTGTAAATTTATAATGCAGCAAATTTATACAATGCAAAATCTATTCTTGTGCTGCTACAATGTATGTGTGTGCCCCTTTAAAGTTATCAAGTCTACTTGATGTTAATAAAAACTGGGTGAATTCACATACAGGTCAATTAAGAGGCTGGAGATATTGTACATTCCTTATGATCGCATTTGTTCCTTATACTTTTTTGCAAGTGTGAAACAGAAATTTGCATTAGATGGTGTGTGAAGTATGATGGACAGAACGTTTGCACAGTAAGGTTTTTATAATTTATATATTAAAACATTTACAAAGGGCGTGTGCTTCCTGTTCACAAACCTTACTTCCAGTTGTCAGCATTATAAGTTTCTATGTCAACAGTTTTCAATTAATTTTGCTATATTAACTGTCATGTTGTGGTTGTCACTAGGTGGCACTGTGGAGCAGGTTTTTGAAGTCTCTCCTGACACTTGCCATATTGTATATAAAACTACTTATATGCATCAGCTGACAATAGGCAATGGCACAGGCACTGGAATTATAGATAAATAAATAAAATCAAATTGCAAAGTATACCAAATATGTCCGTCTCCCTTTCCCTGTGATGTCCTCAATGCTCAACAATGTTCACACAAGAGAATTAATGGTTGCAATGTCACTGCTGCGATGTATTGAGCGCTGGAAAGCTCTGTGGTGAGCACATAATTAAAACGTTAAGCCTGTTGGTTCTTGACAAACTCCTCCCTCCCCTGTGTGCATTGCTCCAGCTTCTGGCAGAACTTTAAAGTGTGATTGTTGAAGAAAGAGGCTTGGTCACAGGGATGTTGAGTTTAAAACACTGATGCACTTGGGTAACCTGTTTGATTAGTCAGGGCTAATATAATGCATTTGGATAAAGGTCCCTCCTGTTTGCTTAGTCAGGGCTGATGTGATGATTTGTAATGTGATCAATAAAAGCACAATAATTTTTTTCAAAAACATTCTTGTAATATCCAGGTTTTATCCATTGAATATAACAACTGTGAAACACAAGAGTTAAAATTCACAACAATTCAAGCTGTTTCTTGAATGTTTTCCAATTCACTTTCAATCTCATTGTTTATTGTGCTATTGGAACTCCTTGACATGTTACTGACTTACATGTTAACCTATTTGTAATCCACTGTCTTGGACAGCTGTATCACTCCTGTATAGGGTTGCCAACTCTGGTTAGACATATTCCTGGAAGTTTCATTACTTGATCTCCTGTCTCCAACCACCCTGCCCAGGCAAACAGCCAATTTTCCCCCATCTCCAATATTATTATAACTAACAAGCAAAAGTGTTCAAAGAAAATGAAAAAAAAACACAATTTTTTTTTAATGTCCCTATGATTTTTCTCCTGGGTTGCTCGCAGCTATGTCCAGGAGATTAATCTTTATTTCCTGGAGACTCCAGGACAATCCAGGAGGGTTGGCAACCCGACTCCTGTATATAGACTACAAGACTCTCTCACTAAGTTTAAAATATTCCTGCAGAATAATGTTTGAATTAATTTAGTGGTTGGAACTGCATATGTTTGTGTTGGCTCAATATATATCTGTGCAAAATAAATAGGCAAATGTGTTCCAATGAGGCGTCTAAACTACAGACACAAGCGTGTGATCAGAGACCGCTGGTGAATGAATCAAACATGTGAGTGGGCCCCTGTCTGTAACGCAGCTGTTCATGCCATTCTGCTTAGAGAGGATAGGAAAGAAATACTCATAACACTCAAATCTGCTTATCGTGCTGCTCATTATCTTAACTCTTCTATCTACAGATCATCAGCGTGTTTAATCTTTAACCTTCCTCATCCTTTCATTTTTAATTCTGATTTTTAGCTGGGATGGGAATGGTTATCAGTGGACATCAGATCCAATAGAGAACAATGGCAATGTGAGAAAGCGATAGGCATGCTATTCCATTTTGTTTTAGGATTGGCCAAGAGACACCCCTTTTTGTGAAGGATTTCATTTGACATGTATAGTCCTTGAAACCCAAAAAGGAAATTTGATAGAACGTCAGCCAGGTTGAAATTTTTCACGGTTGATTGTTAAATTGAATGTTTGGTTCCGAGTAACTGCTAGTTCAATCATCTTCACAGTCTATAAATATCCTCAAAGATTCTACTACAATATGTGTGGGGAGGTTATGGTAAGGTTGTCAATATGTTTTAGCCGTTTCATGTTTCTATGTTCAAGCACCTTGAACTGCAAACATATTCAAACCATTTGATCCTGTCTTGTGTGTGACAGTCCCCCAATGCCTCCCATTTAAAATTCTAATTCCTGGGTTTCAAATCCCTTCATGGCCTCACCACCCCCACCCGCCCCCCCATCATCTCTCTAATCTCCTCCAGCCCCACATCCCTCTGAGATCTCTGTGTTCCTCCAACGCTGGCTTCTTACACATCCCCCACTCCCATCACCACACCATTGGCAGCCATGCCATCAACTATCTAGGCCCTAAGCTCTGGAATTCCCTCCCTAAACCTCTCTCTCCTCCGTTAAGACTCTCCTTAAAACCTACCACTTTCACCCCTCCTAATATCTCCTTCTTTGCCTCTGTGTCAATTTTTGTCTGATTGCACCTGCCTGAAGTGCTTTAGGATATTTTCCTACATTTAAAGTGCTATATAAATGCAAGTTGTTGTTGTAATTAGAGATTGATGATTATATCGGCAGAAAACTAGCACAGTCTTTAGCATTATTCGTGTTATCTTTTCTAACCTGTTCTACAACATTTATCCATTTCTTAAATTTTTGTTTATTTTTACCTCTTGAATTCTCTCTCCCTCTCTTTTTTTAGTCCTATCCCTTTTTTATTTTGTTTTATTTTCTGTTCGCTTCTTGTTTTTTTTCTAATTTGTAGGGTTGGTTGGGCAACTGACCTTTAGGGATAAGCATTAAAAAATGAGTCTGGCAAACTTTTATTTGGGTAGGGAGAAGGACCATGACATTACCACGATGACATCACCACGATGGCATCACCGGCAAGTGATGCATTCATGCATTTCAAAGCAGCTTACATCTTGCTCCACATGTTTTGTGATTCCTTTGTTTGCAAAAAGTTTTTCCTGAAGACAATAGCCATTTATAAATTTGCAGGACAATGGTGAAAGAGTGGGGGAGTGGGACTAATTGGATAGGTCTTTCAAAGAGCTGGCACAGGCACAATGGGCCGAATGACCTCCTTCTGTGCTTTATGATTATAGAATAGAATCACAGAATGATACAGCACAGAACAAAGCCATTCAGCCCATCGTGCCTGTGCAGGCTCTTTGAAAGAGCTATCCAATTGGTCCCACTCCCCTGCCCTTTCCCCATAGCCCTGCAAAGTTTCCCCTTCAAGTATTTATCCAATTCCCTTTTGAAAGTTATTATTAAATCTGCTTCCACCACCCTCTCAGGTAGTAATTTAATTTAAGACCCAATACTACCATAGCCACTCTTCTATTCTTCCACTGTGTCAACAATTGCCTGATTTGCTTTGTTTTATTAAATATACAGGCTAATAGTCTTCTCATTAAATAGCACTACTTGCATACTTTAAGAGAGCCAATGCAGCTTAATGATGCTGCATCATTCACCCTAACGAGGAGACTAGAGATCCATCTTTCTATTCAAGTCTGTTGATGGTAAGAGGGCCTCACTACCCCACTACCCCATTTTGCAAAGGCTCCAATTGGCAGTGATGGTGGCCATTGCTAAGCAACGGCATCCAGGCCCCGAGTAAAATTGACTGACCTAGAGAATAAAAACAAAGCAACAAAAATGAAAACATGCTCGAGTAAATAAAAAAAAATACTGAGGGCTTTTCAATGCTATGTGGGTGGAAGATCCTAACATAAGCAGGAATTAGTCTACGACTCTCTCTGGGCTGCTTTCCATTGGTTAGAAGTGTACCCCCAGCAAGAGTTGAGCGTATCGGAGCCAAAGCTATGTCTCCTGTCAGGAGTGAAGTTAAGTGCAGAGGCCCAGCCCAGAGTGGTACGTTTGTGTCAGGTGGATCCTGCTGAAGACAAGTCATTTCCATCTTAACAAATTAAAAATGTTGAAGCTGTGTTAAGGACAGGTTCCAATTTGCTCGAACACTGCTCCAAAAACTAAAGCTGGAAACTCAAGATCAACTAAAGCATCAGGTCCTGTGGGCACGGAACAGAAATTCACATGGAGACAATAAACTTGATGCTGTCCCTCCCCCCCAGCCCCTGCCTCAAATGAGATAAAATGTTCTTGCAGCTCAGAGATTGTGATGGATGAATCCATGCTCCCAAGCTGTGTCAATAAACAGACATTCATCAGCAGTGAATTAAAATTTCAGTAATGTATTTGCTAAATTATCTGTTACTGAGTTTTATGTTATATTTCTGATTTAATAACGCAGTTAGAACACTTTTGTAAGCATTGCTCAGCATCCCATTCTGACAATGCATCATTTTCAAATCTAGTAGAAATCTCAGGTGACAGGATGACACAAATGTTGCCCATTATAACCACTGCAGGAATTGCTTTCTGCCCCCTTGTCACACTGTTATCACTTGTTCTTTTTTCATTCACTATTGTTGTTTTCCAGGCTTATGCTGTTGGGAGTTGGCGTTGGACAAGGTAAATGCGATTACTGTCTGTAGAGCCACATGCAACACACAGCCTTGGCCTCTGGATTTCAATGTTGTAAATTTACAATGTAGTTAGTGACAAACCACATCAGTTCAAACTAGCCTAAGAACAACGTAGATCTAGTTAACAACAGAAGATGCTGGAAGCACTGAGTTTGAATTCTGAAGGAAGGACAACTCATGAAACGTAAATTCATCTGTTCTCTCTGCAGCTGCTGACTGACCAGCTGAGTGTTTCCGGCATGTTCCGTTTTTGTTTCAGATTTCCAACATCTGCAATATTTTGCTTCTCACAGGTCTAATAAAGCCAGGGTGAGATGATGGACTGTAACTAGACTGACAAGACTGTGTACAGCTAAAATGATTCACAAATTGTAAGACTTGCATTTATATAGCACCTTTCAGGACTCCAGGACATCCCAGAGTGCTTTACATCTATTGAAGCACTTTTGAAGTGTAATGTAGGAAATACGGCAGCTAAATTGCACGCAGCAAGCTCCCACAAACAGCAATGTGATAATGACCAGATCATCTGTTTTAATAATGTTGGTTCAGGGATAAGTATTGGCCAGGACACTGGGGAGAACTCATCTGCTCTTCTTCGAAATAGTTGCCATGAGATCTTTTACATCCATCTTCACAACTTGGGTTATGGTTTGGTTTCCAGGTAATTCTTTCTCACAGCAGCAATGAGTTAAAGGTTAAAATTCCATGTTCTAATTACCAAACTCATATATCACCGGCAGGTTGTATTGATCATCCGTCATGGGTGCTGTAACACCCAGAGCCTGGCCTTTGTTATTACTTGCCCAGAATCCTTTCAAAAGCCAGTTTACCTGCTGCCCGGGTGATATTTATGGCTATATATTGTGTCATAGAAGCCATGATGTGGAGATGCCGGTGATGGACTGGGGTGGACAAATGTAAGGAGTCTTACAACACCAGGTTATAGTCCAACAGCTTTATTTGAAATCACAAGCTTTCGGAGCTTATCTCCTTCGTCAGGTGAGTGAGTGAATGAGAGGTTCTTAAATCGCATATCTTATATTAAGCTGGGATACGATCACACCAATCAAAGGTGTCGTTGGTGTTCAGACAGGTTAGCCACGGAAAACAGTACGGAACGGAACGGAACTACGCTGCCTACATGAAAACCAAGAGCAGGAAGCTTGAGAAACTCTATGACTATATATGCATTGTTCTATGACTATATATGCTGTGCATTTACGGAATCCTGCACTCACCTGACGAAGGAGGAAAGCTCCGAAAGCTTGTGATTTCAAATAAAGCTGTTGGACTATAACCTGGTGTTGTAAGACTCCTTACATGTGTCATAGAAGAGCAGCAGAGAATGATAAGAGGAGAGATACACATGAGAAGGAAATGGGTTAACAAGCCTGTTGAGAAAGAGGATAATTAAAAGTACTTTTTCTCAACTTTTTGAAGGTCATCGTGGCCACTGAAAGGCATTTGGCAAACACTTTTAATGATGCTTGCAGATATACAAGGCATCAGAGTGCGCCTGTAAAATTACAGAGAAAAAGGATATAAAAAGATTCAGACGGGTCCCACACCAACCACATTGTAAAAGTCAGTGGTACAACAGATCGCACACCAAATGCCCCACAAACCTTTGGGGCTGTCAATATTTTGGTTCCACAATTGTTTTTGGAGCAAGCTGTTCCCGGAATAGAGGCATCAATACCTTTTTCAGATGTCTGTGTACAGGCCACCCAAGTGATTGGCTGGAACTCTCATACAGTTTCAGGTCAACATGAAGCAACTCTCACCAAATGTAATCAAGTATCTCGAGGCCATGTGATTATAATTTTTTTTAAATCAACCTTGAATGGTTCACCGTCAAGGCTATGACCCATTAGCAGTGAATCTTTGGAATTCTCTACCCCAGAGGGCTGTGATGCTCAGTCATTGAATATATTCAAGACTGAGATCGATGGATATTTGGACACTAAGGGAATCAAGGGATATGGGGACCGGGCGGGAAGGTGGAGTTGAAGTAAAAGATCAGCCATGATCTTATTGAATGGCGAAGCAGGTTCAAGGGGCTGTTTGGCCTATTCCTGCTCCTATTTCTTATGTTCTTATGTACCAGGAAGGCTCTCCAATGGAGGTAGGAACCCTGCCAAAAGCCTGCCAAATTTATTTAAATTACCTGACCCCAGAAAATTGTGCAAGGTTGGGAGCGAGTGGGCTGAACTTCCATCCCCCTGAAGTTGGATAAGTATTCTTCCAAAATGGAAGATCCACCCATATTTTTAATATTTTTTTATGCAAATACATATTTTGGTAGCATTGTCACAAGTTTAAAATGTCTTTCCTGCGTTCTGAAGGCTACCTGTTTCTTTGTATTGGGGAAATAACCATTAATGTCACTTCAAAGAAGCTTCCCTGACACTGACAAGGTGGATTGATTAACAAGTATCACAGTTGGTGTTGGTCAGCTCACTGGGGTGAAGGTTTCAGAAATGCTGTTCTTTGGTGAAAATTGCACATCAGGTAGGTCCTGTATCTTTAAACACTGTTTTGATTGGCAGAGTTGTGTAATTGAGAAGGTTACCTTTGTGTTAACTTCTTTCAAAGTAAGGAGCAGGTCCAATTGTTGCCCCATCTTAAGGTTGCTAGGCAGCTAACAACCATGGGCTACAGGAACACTCCAATTGCAAGTATAAACCTTGCATCATGAATGCCTAACCTAAACAATTAGATTTATAAGAGCTTCAACTTGCATCATTGTATATAAAAATGGTCTGTCAGAGTGTTCCTTGCTGTCAATCAGAGAGGTCAGGAGTTTATAGTGAGATCCCAAACCATTTCTAACACATACCTTAATTGATAAGATTTACTGTTTGCTCTGCAACCTGCTATCTCAGGATACATTGCACATAAGACCACATTTTGGTTTATAGGGAGTGAGGACATATTTGTGAAAGTGTACTTTTGAAATGGGCATGTAAAGAAGTATCTGGAACACACTTGAATCAAAGCAGTGTCATCCCAAGGTGTTAAACCAAGAGTCTGGTCTACCTTTCAGGTGGACATTAAAAATCCCTTGGCACAGTTTGTCAAAGACCAGGAGTTCACCTGGTGTCCTCCCTCAATCAATAGCACTAAAACCAGATTAACTGCTTATTCATCTCATTACTGTTGTGAGGTCTTAATGTGTGAAAATTTAGCAGCGTTTGCCTGTATGGCACTTCAAAGTATTTTATTGAATGTGAAATGCTTTGGTCTCCCCTAAAAGATGTGATGAAGCACTAGATAAATGCGAGTTCATTTGTTCTTTCTCTCTTTCTGAAAAAGAGTTGGATATATATCTGGTCATGAATTAAGTTGATAAGTGTAGATGGAGATGATCTATCTTTCCTGAGCAGCTGGGACTATGGAAATGTTGTGACACAAAAGGCAACTAGTCAAGGATGAATGATGTAAGATTAGATAGATATTCTGGAGTTTTCTTTGATTTATTTTTGCAGAACCTTCCCTCAGGAAGCTGTGTTCAGCAGAGGCAATGACAGAGGGGACATGCACAGTCTACGTGGTCTGTGGAAGTAATGAGATTGTTGGGCCAAATTGCCTTTTCTCATTCCATGTAAATTTATGTTATTAAGGCCCTTCAAATCAGGACAACATGCATATGGAGGTGACTACAGTAACCATTTAAGATATCTTTCGTCTACATGTCTCATTGTTCAGAGTTTCAACATCCAAATGCCGTTGCATTGATTGTAAACGGCTGAACCATTTGGCCAGGCACGGCAAGATAAGCTGTTTACCCCATTTTTCAGGGGTTTCCATGGATCTTCTGCCAAAGTTACAGCGGCGAGTGAGAGAACCCCTGCCGAAATTCAGCATCCCCCCATCCTATGCACCTAGGGCACATCTGTTACACTTCAGGCGACACATTTCAAATACTTTGTGACACTTAAAAAATGGTAAGAAAGCTAGCCATTTCTTGCTGAGTTCTTCTGATTCAGTGGCAGAAATGTAGAAGCAACTGCAACTGCCCTTTTACTGGTCCGTATATGCCGTTATGGTTCTCTGAATTTACTTATTTGCTGATGTTAAAGGGCCTGGCCAGATGAACCACAACTCCACCTTCGTAGCTAAACATCATAACTGTGCTCACACCCCAGACTACTTATCAGCAACCCCATTGGGAGAACTGCTAATAGAAATAAAAAAATGCTTGCTCTCATAGTTACTAAAACCTTAGATTATTTTTTTCTCTCATTTCAGCACCACTGTAATAGGGAATTAAATATTGGTTAATGAGTGGGAACCGATCAGATACAATCATCTGGGTTTTCTTTAAGTAAGGATCAGAGACATAGGGGGTGAAAATCATCTTAGACGGTTTTTGCAAATTGGGCAATGGTGAATCAGCCACCCGTTTTGCCTCCGCCTGATTTACTATCGTCTGTTTTGTGCGATCACCCAAGACACTTTTCACTCCCACAATACCATAACTAGCGTTCCCGTGTGTCTGTACAAGACTGTTTTCCGACTTGTTGTGGTTAACATTCTTTATTGATGATGTCACTTGACTATAGCTTCTTCACATCAGTGCAGGTGAACATCACATTGCGGGAGAGAATTTCCACCGAGTTCTGCCGATCTCTCGCTGCAATTTCACCGGAACGCCTGGAGAAATGGTGTAATCGGCCATTTGCAACTTCTTGCACCTTCTCTCTGGGAGTTCCGCTGATCCTCTGCTGAAGAACCCCAACAGAAATTCCAGCCATATCTCTATTTCCCTGTCTGCCTTTAACCGGCAAATGTAAAACTTAATACACAGGAACAAGGAAGAGCAAATGCTTTTTATTATATTAAAGGTATCTGTACAAGTGAGCCACATTCTGCCTCAGAGGTGTCAGCGAGGTTGTGTTATCCTCGTTTGGCTGCCATTTTGTGCACTGCAAGATCCCATAAGCAGCCATAAGATGACGACTCAGTTGCACTATCTTTTATAATGTTGTTTGAGGGGGAATGCTGGCTGGGATAGCAGGAGAACCGGGAGAACTCGTTGCTCTGCTTTGAATCATTTCTTCTGAAAACTGAGTGCCAGTATGTACAGACAGCCTTGTACATGCAACACAAATCTCAGAGGAAGTTGGAACACCCATCAGTATGGCCTTGTTCATCTAGCTGTGTATACCTGAATTTACTTACCAATATGGAGCCTAACAGTGAAAGCAGGGAATAAACACTACCAGTAAAGAGCTCGAGAACTTTCACAATATGCGTTTTAAAGGTGGGCTAAGTATCTTTGGCTGCCACAATGCAAATTATTACAGTGCCTATTTTAAAGAGTTGTTTTACATGCTGTAAAATCTTGTTTTTACCAGCAAGAATGAAAAATTATCAGGCAACTTTTACACCAACATACTAGGTATTACACCGTGATTGAACAGCTCTCTGCAAATTTTGTCATACTGTGTCACTATACACTTTAGCAGAGGACAGTGCTCCTTTAAGACAGAGATAAATATACACAAGCAACAACAGGGTAAAATTAGATTCAAATAACAGATCAAAGCTGTTGCATTGGAGCTTGGATACCATGAGCCAGCGGAAACTCTCAACACCGGTGAAGGAGAAAAAAGATGACTTCTTACCTGGTCCTGAAGGTGTGAGTTTCTATCCAGCGCTCGCTGTGGGCAGAAAAACCACCGTGTTAGATTTTCAGAATTAAAAAAGTATTCAACTGACAAAATGAGAGACAAAGTGGGGACATTTAAATATTGAGCAATTACATTTTCCATGATTATAGTCAGGCTCATGGTCTGCTGTACGTGCAGGTGTACCTGCTTAGAGTTTATCAGAGAGAGTGGTTTGTCCACATTATATTGATTTGAGAGGCTCCATTAGGCAAACCATTTTACTTGATGGTGAAATGCAAAGTGAGGTTGAATATTGAAGATTATGTTCTCTTACAGTGACAAAGGAGAGCAAAATAGCCAAGAGAAAAATAAAATCAACTTCTATTTGTATATAAATCATGTGGAAAATATTCTTGCTCCTGTGCTGGGAGTATTAGAGTGCCTGGGTACAGTCTATAGATCAACTTTGGACAGAGAGAAGACACGCTGTGACCAAAAGATCTAATATGGTCAAATATAGGAACAGGAAAATCTGCCCCCCCCCATATCTCTTAAATATACCAAAATATTTTACATACACTGAATTTCCTTAAAGTTCAGTTTCTGTTGTTATGTAGGTTAAAAAGCAGCAACCATTTGTGCACAGCACTGAGGTAAACTTCTCAGCTTCTAGTTGAGGGAAAATCTCTCTGCTCTTCTTCAAATAGCACGATGGGATCTTTAACATCCACTTGGACTTGGTTTAACATCTCATCCAAAGGCCTGGCAATGCAGTATCAACCCTGATTTTGTGCTCAAGGCCTGGAGTGGGGCTTGAACCCACAATCTTCTGTTTAAGAGGGGAAAATGATACCAACTGAGCCAAGCTGATACTTAAAAGTGACAACCGGCTTGTAAGGTGAGTCCCGTTGAAACTGCTTCAGTCGAAGGAAGATATCAGGGAAAAGAAAGCTGTGCAATTAGGCACGTCAGACAACACTCACAGAACAAAAGACTCTTACAGCTAGCAGCTGTTTTCTGTTAATGGCTGGAGTTGGGTAGACCTAGACTTGTCAAGGTCACAAGCCGAGAACAGACGGGTTATGCTGACTGAGTAAGATAAGGGAAATCAATTTTATCTGGTCTTGTCCAAGTTACCATTATTTCAGGCTGAGAAAGTAAAGTAAAGGAAAGGAAAATAAAGTAGGTAATGAGCAAGCCTGGCCTCTATCAAACTGCTAAAATTTGCACATTATAAGTCCTTGATGAGCATGTTTAAGATGATTGGCACTTAAAATGAATCCTTGCAGGAGGATGAGTCACTTTGATTGGTCAGATATCAAAACAGATGGACAAATGGGTCTTATCTTGTTCAAATTACGCTTGTAAAAGAGTGCGGTTTTTGATACCCAAACCAGAACTGTAGAGGAGTCTGAGAACGGTTCAGAAAGTTTAAGAGAGAACTTAAGATGTAGTTCGCCTAAGCCGAGATGTTAAGGGTGAAAGTCAAAAGTTTCAGAAGTTTAATCACATCGAGGCAAAAGTCTGAAGTGTATCATTCTGTTATGTGACAGCTCAACAGAGAGACAAAAATTGGAATTCAACCGCAGTCTAAAATATAACAAGTACATACAAGGTTGGATATACCAGCAAGAAGACAGATAACTGAGGAGGGAGGGAGTGGCCCTGCCATGGATGGAGGTTAACCCTGTTGGAGTGCTCAGAAATGAATATGAGTATTCCAGGGTGAGGCAGACCTGCCCAACTCTACTACAGCTGACTCAGAGGAGAGGACAAGAAATGTAGTGCTGGAAGGTTGATCGGGATGGCTGCTGGTGGCGCCCTCTCCCCGCGCCCCCCCCCTCCCCCCGCCAGAGTTGCAGTCAACAAGTCTAATCAGTGCCCTTGATACAAGGGTCACTACAGGCAATTTATTCCTTAATTTCCTGGGTCTTCCAGGCCATAACCCAGGCTCGGAAATTCCATTGAGCCCCACTTCCACTGCTTGTCAGTCCTGTACACTAGATTCATTCCAGCGTCCAGGTCATTGGGCAGTGGGGAAATTGAGGCCAAGGGAATTTCCATTGTTGTAAGTGTCTCCCCTTGACCCCTCCCCTCAACGTCATGGACCATGCTTGGAGCGGACAAAAGTTTCACCCACTGTGGAAAACCATAAGGAGTTAACATTGGTCAAATACCCATCGTGCTTTTCTTTTTTTTATGGTCAAGTAACTGTTCACGTATTTCTACATTAATGTGGTCTTTATGGTTTTCCACACCACGTCAGGCCCAGACGGAAATTGGCAGCCAGCGAGATTCTGAACAGAGGCCCGGCATTCCCAGCTCTCACCAGAATTCCCATCTCCTTCGAGGCCCCTTTCTCTTGACTTGCACCCCAGGACTGCTGTTGAGGCTGAGGATATATTTAGCAGTGAAACAACATTGACTAAGATGAAAATTGAAAAAATGATACATGGGCATATCAGCAATGAAAGAAATGGAGAACACCAGTCCAGTAAGGCTTCAGCCTGGTAAGCTTCCCCCACCAACTCCAATTGTCTTCCCTCCTCTTTTGAAAGAACCAACTCCTGCTCAGGTCCAGTTTTCTGGACCGTTTGACAATGGCGGGCATCAAAGCCTAACCTAGTCTTGTCCAACCCTGTTCTTTACACATAAGGACTTTCCAGCACGAATGACTGGAAAGCAAAAGAACGGAAACCCTTGTTGATTTTTCACCCTTCCCGGCCGAGGACTGCAGAAGCCAGTGATGACAGTTACTAGCAACCTGGCTGAGATCACGTTATTCAGTACGGACTGGGAATCAAATCTGTGACTTCCCTGTCTTTGTGGCTCAGTTCCATACCAATGCCTTTACCAATTGAGCCTGGTAAGAAAGAAAGAACTTGCATTTATACAGTGCCTTTCATGACCTCAGGATGTCCCAAAGCACTTCACGGCCAATTAAGTACTTTTTGAAGTGTAGTCATTGTTGTAATGTAGTAAACGTGGCAGCAAATTTGTGCACAGCAAGGTCCCACAAATAGCAATTAATTAATTAGCCAAATCATCTGTTTTAGGCATTGGTTGAGGGATAAATGTTGGCCAGGACACCGGGGAGAACTCCCTTGCTCTTCTTCAAATAGTGCTGTGTGATCTTTTACGTCCACCTGAGAGGGCAGATGGGTTCTCGGTTTAACATCTCAGTTGAAAGACGATAGGCGTTAACCTTTTAGTTTAGGATTTATTTTCATCTCTTGGAGCACTGGTCAGTCACAGTGTGGGATTGAGAAGGAATTTTCCAGAGTTTTCTTTTGTTGGCCATGACAAAGTTTTTCTCAATTTTATTATTTTTTTCCCCTTCAGTAAATCATTATTCTTCTATATCTGACATTGTGGACAAGTATTTTTCATTATCTTGCAATCAGCTCCCTTCTATATCTTATATCTATGGTGCTGCCAATAGTACTGGATTCCACTCAAATTGAGGCACCTTTGATATATTAGTCACACTGTTTATTTTATCTTTACTTCTACGGAAACACATTACATTTCAGCTGCCTTAAATTATTCTGTGTACTATTATGAGATAATTGGCTGTAACTGTTCTAGCTGCTGTATAGTGTAATAAATAGTGCTCCAGCTCTGCTGTATAGTCAGCCTCTGCATTTGGAGTGCAGCAAGAGACTGTTTATCCGATAAACCAAGTACAAATGAATTCCATGGGTTCGTGGATCCTCCCAACCCTGTTTCCCCCTCCTCAGGAAACAGAGGGTTCCTTTTGCCCACTCTTCATGTTCATAGACAGCACTGGACACACAGAGATGAGAGAAAAGGGGGTTGAAATGGGGATGCATGGCACCTGTTTTTCAGGTGTTAAACAGGTGCAAAGTATACCAGTTTAACAGTGGGATGGCTTACGTCCAATCTGCCCAGGCATTGGTTCCAATGCTAAATTCGTGGAGTCCTTTTTTGCGGTGTCCTGGGCAAGCAGTCTAATTTAATAGAGAGTGGCTTAGGAGGGAGGTGGAGTCAGTGGCAAGGAATCTGTGGTGACGATATGGGGTCAGTGGCAATAGTATGGGGTCAGTGGCGATGATATGGGGTCAGTGACGAGGAGATGGAGTCTGTGGCGAGGAGATGGAGTTTGTGGCGAGGACGTGGAGTCAGTGGCGAGGACGTGGAGTCACTGATGAGGATATGGAGTTTGTGGCGAGGGCTTAAGACGAGAGCTTCGGTCTTCCCAATGTTTAACTGCAGGAAGTTACAGCTCATCCAGAACTGGATGTCGGGTAAGCAGTCTCGCAGCACAGAGGCAGTGGAGGGTTTGAGGAAGGGTGGAGCTGGGTGTCATCGACATACATGGGAAAGTCTGTGGACGATTTCGCCAGGGGGCATCATGTAGATGAGGAAACAAAATTGGCCAAGGATTGATCCTTGGGGAATCCTGGAGATGATGGTGAGAGGCTGGGAGCATTGCGAGAAATGCTCTGGCTGTCCATCGGACAGGTAAGAGTGGAACCAAGCGAGGGCAGTTCTGACAGAGCTGGACAATAGAGGAGAGACGTTGAAGGAGGATGACGTGGTCAACTTTGTTGAAGGCTGCGGAGAGCTCAAGGAAGGTGAGGAAGGATGATGCTCCATAGTCAGTCTATTAAGCTAAATATTTTCCCTAGAATATGTACAATAAGACACTATTCTCCACTGCGATTCATCTGATGATAGTTGTTAAGGCAGATAGCAGTACTTTTATCTTTAGCTGACAAGGTTAAATGACATCTGCAGCCTATGAGACTCTCTCAATGCACACAAATTTTGGTTTTATTTTGACTGAAACAACAAGACTGTACATGCTCAGCTCTGCAGTATGTGCATTGTTTGATCTAACCTTACATGAATGGCTTGGTTTAAGCACGAACCAGGATCTGAAATTGCAAGTTCACCATTAGTACTGTTTTCCTGGACTTTTTTTGCAGTAAAGTATGAGACTAAGCAGTAGAAATGTGTTGTGCCCTTTTTTGGGGTGTAAAACAGGTGCAAAGCTTACCAATTTAGCAGTGGGGTGGCCTGCGCCAATCTGCGCAGGCATTGGGCCCACTACTAACTTTTTGGGACATTTTTTAGACATCCCAGGCAGATGCCTAAAATGGGCATTAGGCCCCTTGAATATGTTAATGTGAGGCCTAATGCCTATTGAAGGACCCCTTCCCAAAATTGGGCTGCCCTGAATGCAGCCGAATCCTCAGGATATCCAGGTCTACATGCGACCAAACCAGCGGTCTTGAAAGGACTGCTCCTCCTGGCTCCGAAGCAGTCCAAAGACCATTGCTGGCTCCTGCTCGGACCCCCTCACGATTGCCTCCACCCTTGATGCCTCTTCCGATCGCCTCCTCCCCCCAGGAACCACCTGAAGGCCACTGCCGACGTCATAGAAGCTCTGAAATTGATGTCCGCTTCACCATCGAGTTGCCTGGGGATGTGCAGCAGGCGTCCACAGCTCGCCGGTCTAACTTAAATGCTGCCCGAAACCCAATTTCGATCAAGCCTTAGACCTAACTGTTCTGGCACATGGATCATTCCCTGCAATTTATACTCTAATTATATTAAGAGCACCGATGAGTTAATTCCACAGACTGGATGTCCCAGAATGTCATGCATCTATAATGATTTCTTTGTAAGCATCCTGATGTGGCAACTCCTGTGTGTTTAAGAAAGAAACAACTTGTATTTATATATCACCTTTCACGTCTTTAGGAAGTCCGAAAGTGTTTTACAGCCAATGAAGGACTTTGGAAGTCTATGTTATAATGTTGGCAAATGCAGCAGCCAATTTTCACACAGCAAGGTCCAACAAACAGCAGTGAGGTAAATGATCAGATAATGTGTTTTTAGTGAAGTTGGCTGAGGGTTAAATATTGGCCAGGACACCAGAAGAACTCCCCTGCTCTTCTTCGAATGGTTGCATGGGATTGTTTACATCCACCTGAGAGGGCAAATGGGGCCCCGGAGCGACTCATGGAAAGACGGCACCTCCGACAGTGCAGTGCTCCCTCAGTACTGCACTGAATCGCCGGCCTAGATAATGTGCTCTAGTCTCTGGAGTGGGGCTTGAACCCATGACCCTCTGTCTCAGAGGTGAGAGTGCTATCACTGAGCCAAGGCTCACACTTACGAAGCCCAATTTTCCAGGCTCGTGCTCCCAGTAGGCAGCCTCACCCACCATATGTGCATCTTGGGAAATCACAAGCATGCTGCCCTTGATTTTATACCCATGAATTTTAATGAATAGGAAATCATGGGCAGTGCCCCTCCCCCTCCCCAGTTCCCTGATATGTGCGACCGGTGGACGAGATTCCCTATGGATAGTATGAACTTGGAAAATTGCCCCCATGGTATAAGTATGATACAAGACGCAGAGTGCTGATCTAATAATACCAGAATTGGACTTGTATTCAGCCCAATTCCAGTCCATGGCTCACTTCCTGACCCACCATTCTTTTGTCTCTTTTATGAAGTAGTGAAAACCATCCTCAAAGAACGTAGAAGACAGAAAGGGCTCGAATTTAGCAGGCCTGCGGGTTCCCAGCGGGTGGTCCTCCGGGAGCGTGGTCAACACGCTCGGCGAAATTAGTGGGTTGCCCGCGCGATCGTAGCAGGCAACCCACTAATAGGAATCCATTACCTGCTCCTCCGGGGTCCACGGCTCTGGCCTGCGCGTCGGTCGGGCTGTGCATGCGCAGTACGATCTGTCAGCTGGAGGCTCTCTAGTTAAAGGGGCAGTCCTCCACTGACAGATGCTGCAACCAATGGAACAAATTGCAGCATGGAGCAGCCCAGGGGGAAGGCTGCTCCCAGTTTAATGATGCCTCACCCCAGGTATCATCAGGTGGGGTGAGGAGGAGGGGGAGGACACAGATCTTCCACCCGGCGGGCGGGAGGAAGCGGCCTGCCTCTGCCACCAAGAAGGCCTGGCTCGAGGTGGCAAAGGGGGTCACCTGCGCCACCAACATATGGCCCACCTGCTTACAGTGCAGGAGGCGCTGCAATGACCGCAGTAGGTCAGCCGCAGTGAGAACACGAAGTCTTTCCCCTACACTCCGTCTGCCACAACACTGCCCCCACCCCACATCTCCTTCGGCACCGCCAACACTATTCTGTAATATCACCCTTCATACCCACTCAAACCCCATCCTCATCTTACCTCCACCTACTCACCTCGCCAGTACTCATCCTGCCACTAACACGCAACCCAATCCTCATACAATCTCATTGCTCCATCCCATACTCACCCTCTCGTGCATCTCCCTCACGGCCAGCCTCACTCAACCTGCCACCACCTGTGCTGCAGCCACAGGGCATGCATCACATATGTGCAGTAGGCAGCGTAAGGCAAACGTGTCGTGAGCATGAAGGGGGTGCACAAGGGTGTCTGAGGGTTTGTCATGGGTGTTACCTATATTGAATTTCAGAGCAACAAACAGCACACATTATATTGACACCACCACTGCCATGACTCCGCGAATCCTGTCCGTTGTGTCCAATAATGCCCGCTCCTGGGTATCACTATGAAGACCCACCACTGATGCCACCCATTGTGTTACTGCAGAGTAGGTGCAGGTGTATTTGCAGGGCTCATCCGTGCAGACGACTGAGAGACATCGGCGGTGTAGCCGGCTGCACCCTGGAAGGATGCGGAGGAGAAGGTGTGGAGGGCAGTGGTGACTTTGACAGCGACAGGTAAGCAGTTGGTGCTGGGGCCAGCCAGGAGCAGCTCGGCATGAAAGAGCCTGCAGATCTCCACGACTACATGTCGAGCGAATCTGCGCCTCCCTGTGCACTGCTGCTCGGAGAGGTCCGGGGAGCTGCGCCTCTGTCTGTGGACCCTGTGGCGAGGGTAGTGCCCTCTGCGATGCGTCTCTCTCTGCGGTAGCCCTCCCTCCTGCTGTGCAGGTGGGCGTGCAACAACACCGAGTTGGGGGGATCCACGTCTCTGCGGCGGACGGCGTGGACTGCGAGGCTGCTGGGGCTGGTCATGCTCTTCGTCCTCCGAGGGTGTCCACACACCACCCATCTGGCAGGTGTTGGTCTGAGGGGTTGTGCAGGGTAGGTGGGTGGTTCCTCGGACTGGGGCTGCGGTTCCGTGTCGGTCTGTCCTCTGGCTTGGCGGGGGGTGGTGGGGGGCAGTGGTTGCCCTATGTGACGCGGTGGCCTCCTGCGTGGGTGAGGGCTCTCCCCCGTGGAGTGCACCTTGGCACCTGCCACAGGCTGCTGGCTGCAACACGCCTGGTTGGAGAGAGACTGTTTCCCCCAGTGTGTGAAGCTCACTGCCTTGAACCTAAAATCCCACACTTCCTCTTTTGACAGCTGATTCAGCTCATTAACTGACCTCAACAAGCAAGGTAAGTACTCTCAAGTGGAACCCCGCTGGCTTTAATTGCCTGCGGGATTCCCACCAGCGGGGCTTGCGCGCGCAGCCCCGCACGTCAGCGCGGTACCCGGAAGTGGCCGGGATTTCGTCGCGATCCGGTCACGTGACCGGATATCGGGATTTTCCGGGCCCCCCCGCTGGAAACCCGCCGGAAACCCGACGCCAAAATCGAGCCCAAAATGTCTGCTCCGTCATTCAATTTACTGCAAAACTAGTTGAAGTAGGTAAAAGGAGCAGTACAAAGATAATGTAGCAGGTGGATTAAATAACTTGTATTGGAAAAAAATGCTACTTTGTATTACGAAAAATCAAATCAGTCTTTTTTTCTGATTCCTCTTCCTCCTTCTGTAAGATACTTCCTCCATTACTCTGCTTCTGTTGTGCTACATGCTATTTGCTGCTAAGAGGGCAACATATGACTTGCCCCAGGCCTCTTGTCAATGGTGTATGAAACTGACCATCGGGGGGTGGGGGGGGGTGGTGGCAGCGGTGGTGGTGAGCACCCATTGTGTTTGCTGTATATTTTTCTATTTGTCCCTGTGTGGACGAATCGCTGACCTCCATTTGTATTTTGCCCAGGTAGTGGGACTGGGATTCCGAGTGTGAGGGGTCTTGTGTGTAAACTCATGTCCCACCAGTCTGGACACAGCATGTTGGTGCTCCAAATTCTGCATTCTACATCACATCAAAATACATTTTAATAACTATGCCTGAATCCTCCATAAGCATACAACAATTGCAGTGAGGGGAGGAACAGAAATAAAGTGAATCATAATACTTGCATTCATATAGCAGTTTATCACCTCAAAATGCTTCACACAATGAATTAGCTTTGAAATGCAGTGACTTTTTAAGCAAAAGTACCAAGAGAAACAGCAACCTTTAGAAAATCTCCTCTCAGATTCAAAAAAATATAAACATGAATGGTGTTTTGCTTCTCTGAATAGATGTGAACTCTACAGATCCTGCAGGGAGAAAGGGGGAGGAGTTCACTGGGACAAATATAGGAACATGCAGAAGAAACATGTGGGCACAGAGAAATCGGGGGAGGAAAAAAAAGCAAAGCAGTAGGCACAAAATATAATGAGAAATTATTTCAGTATTCGAACAGGAAGAAGGCAGTCAGAGATAAAGTGAAAATCATAAAAGATGCAAATAGGGCTGAAACAGAGAATGATCACAGGATAGTTAATGTCCTGAATGATTGCTTCCTCTAGTGTTCACCAGTGAAAACATGAACAACATGCCCTCCCAGGCAAAGATAACCTAAGCAGAATCAATGAATTTGGTAAAATAGAATTCTTAGACAGCTCAGGAGGGCTTAAAAGAAATAAGTCCCCATGGGTAGATGGCTTTTATCCCTGAGTGCTGAGAGATGAGGGAGGAGATTTGTGAGGCACTGATGGTCATATAAGGGTGTCACTGGACCCAAGAGAGGTACCAGTACACTGGAAATAGGTTACAGTGGTGCTCATTTTCAAAAGGGGCAACAAAGCAGTCACAGGCAACTACAAATTCATTGTCCTTACTTCACTACATTATCTCATTGCTGTTTGTGGGACCTCGCTGTGCGCAAATTGTCGCATTTCCTACATTACAACAGTGACTACACTTCAAAAAAAAGTACTTCATTGGCTGTAAAGCACTTTGGGAGGTCCGGAGGTCGTGAAATGTGTTATATAAATGCAAGTTCTGTCTCTCTCTCTCTCTAAAATAATAGAATTACTTATCAGGAGGATTATCTGTATAATAAAATGCCGGCCTCGCCAGCGACGCCCACATCCCATGAACGAATAATTTAAAAAAATACCTGCTTGAATACCAATCACAATGGATTCAGAAAGGGAAGATCCTGCATGACCAATCTCCTTAACGTTTTTTGAGGGTGTGACATTCCCAGTATATTGCGGAAAGCTCTACAACACACAATGCTTGGACCTCCATAAGGCATTTGGCAAAGCTCCACATGAAAGGCTATTAGTTAAGCTCAAAGTTTTTAAGTTCCGGAGTAAATCTTGGGAATGGAAAAGAAATAGGCTTAAGGGTAGGAAAGAACAGGTAGTTTAGAGGAGTTAAATTGAGGAGAAACACTGAGTGGGGTGTCCCAGGGATCGGTATTTGGACCATTACTGTTTCCAATTTATATCAATGACTTGATCTCAGCAACTCAATGGAAATCTGCCAATGTTGCACATAATACCAACCTAGGAGGGACAGAAATTACAAAATAAGTTGGACAAAATATGTACGTTGGCAGTACAATGACAGATTAAATATAATGTGGACAAGTGTGGAGTGCCACAACAGGAAGGAACAACGGGCCTCACAAGTACTCCAAGAATGATGTTGAAATAGGTTACAGTTAAAGAGACCTAATACTATTAATAGACTCAATTCTCAACATGCCTAACCGATGTAGAGTAGCAATCAACAAAGACAATAGCATGGTGAACTGTATAGCCAACAGTAGAGTAAAATTGACAGGAACTCATGCTCAATATGTATAGCATTCTGGTCAGACTACAGTTTGAGTACTGTGTCCAGTCTGGTCACCAACATATTGGGAGACATTCAAACATTGGAGGCTGTACAGAGAGTAGCCATGATACTGGTCCCCATTGTTAATCTGAATTATGAGGAAACACTTGAGAAACTTGGGCTTTTCAGCCGTGAAAGGAGGGGGTAAATTTTTGCCTTCACTGCATGGGCAGTAATCTGGCAGAGCAGACCATTGTAATGGTTGCCCAGTATAGAACCTGCACGATTTTCATCCCATTGAAATCAATTGGGAAGAAAATCGTGTGGGTTCTATTATGGGCATGCTATCTGCTCCGCCAGATTACCACCCTTGCGATGGACACAAAAATTTAACCTGAGCTCTGAGAGGTATATAAGATAGTAAACTGTATGGACAAGGTAAATCCATGTAATTATTTCAAAGTAAATTACAAGAGGAGGACAAAGGGATACAGGGAGGAGGTATTGGCGGTTTTAGCAGGCCTAAAAATGGATAAATCCCCAGGCCCGGACGAAATGTATCCCAGGCTACTGTGTGAGGCAAAGGAGGAGATTGCGGGGGCTCTGACACATATATTCAGAACCTCTCTGGCCACAGGGGATGTGCCAGAGGACTGGAGAACCGCTAATGTAATACCATTATTCAAGAAGGGGAGTAGGGAAAAACCGGGGAACTACAGGCCAGTGAGCCTAACATCAGTGGTAGGAAAATTATTGGAAAAAATTCTGAAGGACAAAATTAGTCTCCACTTGGAGAAGCAAGGATTAATCAGGGATAGTCAACATGGCTTTGTCAAGGGAAGATCATGCCTGACTAATTTGATTGAATTTTTTGAGGGGGTGACTAGGCGTGTGGATGAGGGTAACGCAGTGGATGTGGTATACATGGATTTCAGTAAGGCCTTCGATAAAGTCCCCCACAGGAGACTGGTCAAGAAGGTACGAGCCCATGGAATCCAGGGTGCCTTGGCACTTTGGATACAAAACTGGCTTAGTGGCAGAAGGCAGAGGGTGATGGTCGAAGGTTGTTTTTGTGACTGGAAGCCTGTGGCCAGTGGGGTACCACAGGGATCGGTGCTGGGTCCCTTGCTGTTTGTGGTCTACATTAATGACTTGGATATGAATGTAAAAGGTATGATCAGTAAGTTCGCTGATGATACAAAAATTGGTAGGGTGGTAAATAGCGAGGAGGATAGCCTCAGTCTGCAGGACGATATAGATGGGTTGGTCAGATGGGCGGAACAGTGGCAAATGGAATTTAACCCGGAAAAGTGCGAGGTGATGCACTTTGGAGGGACTAACAAGGCAAGGGAATATACAATGAGGGTGCAGAGGAGATTCACCAGGATGTTACTAGGGCTGGAGCGCTTCAGCTATGAAGAGAGACTGGGAAGATTGGGTTTGTTTTCCTTGGAGCAGAGGAGGCTGAGGGGGGACATGATTGAGGTGTACAAAATTATGAGGGGCACAGATAGGATGGATACTAAGGAGCTTTTTCCCTTCGTTGAGGGTTCTATAACAAGGGGACATAGATTCAAGGTAAAAGGCGGGAGGTTTAGAGGGGATTTGAGAAAGAACTTTTTCACCCAGAGGGTGGTTGGAGTCTGGAACTCACTGCCTGAAAGGGTTGTGGAGGCAGGAACCCTCACAACATTCAAGAAGCATTTGGATGAGCACTTGAAATGCCATAGCATACAAGGCTACGGACCAAATGCTGGAATATGGGATTAGATTAGACAGGGCTTGATGGCCGGCGCGGACACGATGGGCCGAAGGGCCTCTATCCGTGCTGTATAACTCTATGACTCTATGACTCTAGGTTCAAATTAATAAAAGTTCAAATTTGGGACTGAGGTCAGGACCTTGTGAAGTCATAGGCTGCATTTCAAAACAAACTCACCACAACAATTGCTTGCTCACTCCTTGCTTCTCAGCCGTTACAACAGCTGGTACTATGTATGTAATTGCTCAGCTTGTGCTCCAGATGGCTCTGTACTTGGTGTCAAGATCTAAACCAGTTGCTTCAACCCAGCCACTTCCCTGACTGCAGATGGTGCCAAGTGTTTCTGCAACTCCTGGGAAGGAAATTTATTTGGAAGCTCACATTTCAGGTACTTGTTGTGAAACATTTAGGTAGCACTGTGATTGGTCCATACTGTACAATCTAACGGTTAAGGTGCTGCTGAGATCTGTGTTTGAAGCTACACATGAATGAAGGGATGAAAGTCTTCTTTCTCTGCTGGCTTTAAGTGTTTTGAGTTTAGGGCAGCCTCAGTCCATTTCTCATTGAAACGAGCCTCTGCACAAGCTTGCCCATAATTTGGAACCCAACTGCACTAATAAAGCTGAAAAAACTTGGCAACGGGCAGTTGAAAAAACTGTCTGTAATCACCAAGCATTGTTCTGTGATTTATAAATGCGATTTCATTTCGAGGATTTCATTTCCAACAACGTTCACCTGAGGAAGGAGGAAGCCTCCGAAAGCTTGTGAATTTAAAATAAAATTGCTGGACTATAACTTGGTGTTGTAAAATTGTTTACAATTGTCAACCCCAGTCCATCACCGGCATCTCCACACCTTGTTAAGAGTGATGTGGAGATGCCGGTGATGGACTGGGGTTGACAATTGTAAACAATTTTACAACACCAAGTTATAGTCCAGCAATTTTATTTTAAATTCACAAGCTTTCGGAGATTTTCTCCTTCCTCAGGCAAATGTTTCAAGATCTCCTTGAAGCCTACGCATTTATACATATTGAACAATAATACATGGTGTTTACAGACTGCCCCTGCAACTGCCCGTTGCCAAGGCAATCACCGTGTTCAGACAGAGAGGTGTTACCTGCAGAACCTCCGAATACACATTCAACAAAAAAACAAACAGGGAAAAAAAACAGAGAAAAAAAAACACAGAGAGAGGCAGAAACATCCGGAAGGCAGAGAGAGCCAGCAAATGACCCATTATATTAAAAACAGATAACATTTGTTCGCTGGTGGGGTAACGTGTAGCGTGACATGAACCCAAGATCCCGGTTGAGGCCGTCCTCATGGGTGCGGAACTTGGCTATCAATTTCTGCTCGACAATTTTGCGTTGTCGTGTGTCTCGAAGGCCGCCTTGGAGTACGCTTACCCGAAGGTCGGTGGATGAATGTCCATGACTGCTGAAGTGTTCCCCGACTGGGAGGGAACCCTCCTGTTTGGCGATTGTTGCGCGGTGTCCGTTCATCCGTTGTCGCAGCGTCTGCATGGTCTCGCCAATGTACCATGCTCTGGGGCATCCTTTCCTGCAACGTATGAGGTAGACAACGTTGGCTGAGTCACACGAGATGACACCACCCACCAGGTGCATGGTTCATACTCCTGTGACTCAGCCAACGTTGTCTACCTCATACGTTGCAGGAAAGGATGCCCCAGAGCATGGTACATTGGCGAGACCATGCAGACGCTGCGACAACGGATGAACGGACACCGCGCAACAATCGCCAAACAGGAGGGTTCCCTCCCAGTCGGGGAACACTTCAGCAGTCATGGACATTCATCCACCGACCTTCGGGTAAGCGTACTCCAAGGCGGCCTTCGAGACACACGACAACGCAAAATTGTCGAGCAGAAATTGATAGCCAAGTTCCGCACCCATGAGGACGGCCTCAACCGGGATCTTGGGTTCATGTCACGCTACACGTTACCCCACCAGCGAACAAATGTTATCTGTTTTTAATATAATGGGTCATTTGCTGGCTCTCTCTGCCTTCCGGATGTTTCTGCCTCTCTCTGTGTTTTTTTTTCTCTGTTTTTTTTCCCTGTTTGTTTTTTTGTTGAATGTGTATTCGGAGGTTCTGCAGGTAACACCTCTCTGTCTGAACACGGTGATTGCCTTGGCAACGGGCAGTTGCAGGGGCAGTCTGTAAACACCATGTATTATTGTTCAATATGTATAAATGCGTAGGCTTCAAGGAGATCTTGAAACATTTGCCTGAGGAAGGAGAAAATCTCCGAAAGCTTGTGAATTTAAAATAAAATTGTTGGACTATAACTTGGTGTTGTAAAATTGTTTACACTTGTTAAGAGTAGCTGCATCTCTCAGGATGGGATGCGGAAGGATGGCTGGGAGGAGCATGCCTATGGTCAAGCAGCCACCAAATGTTGTTGAACAATAACTGTGAAAAGACCGACAACAAACCAATCCCCCGGCATGACACTGGGCAGGTTGGGTGTGTACTTTTTTTTAAAAAGTGAGGGAGCGGGGAAAATAGAAATTCAAGATGCATCAATATTAAAAATTGACATTGGTACAATCCTGCAGTTGCTGCAGGGAAATAAACTCCTCTTTCATTTGTTCTGTCAATAACAAACAAGAAAGTCTACGTTTACAGAAAAGTTGTCGAATGATTTACATCAGCCAGGAAATATTGCCGGTTTTCTTTCAGGGAAGAGTTGGTTGACATTGCTCATTGTCAACTTGTTTGAGGTGAAGACCCCCCTGTCTTTTCTCTTCCCTCTTGCCAACCCGTCCCCCCCACAACCTCCCACCTCCCATACAGATATTAGGCTTGGTTCCTACCTACTGTTGCCTTTAAAAAGAATAAACGCATATAAAACTGCTAATAATTGCCTGCACTATAGGTGTTTAAACCATTTTTATGGAGTGACCATAAGACCATAAGAGATAGGAGCAGGAGTAGGCCATTCAGCCCCTCGAGCCTGCTCCGCCATTTAAGGAGGTCATGGCTGATCCGATTTTTACCTCAACTCCACTTTCATGCCTTTTCCCCATATCCTTTGACTCCCTTGCTGGTCAAAAATTTGTCTAACTCAGCCTTGAATGTATTCAATGACTCAGCATCCACAGCTTTTTGGGGTAAAGAATTCCAAAGATTCACGACCCTCTGGGAGAAGAAATTCCTCCTCATTTCCATCTTAAATGGGTGACCCCTTATTCTGAGACTATGCCCCCTAGTTTTAGATTCCCCCATGAGGGGTAACATCCTCTCAGCATCTACCCTATCGAGTCCCCTTAGAATCTTATATGTTTCAATAAGATCTCCTCTCATTCTTCTAAACTCCAATGAGTATCAACCCAACCTGTTCAATCTTTCCTCATAAGACAACCCTTCCATACCCAGAATCAACCTAGTGAACCTTCTCTGAACTGCCTCCAATGCAAGTATGTCCTTCCTTAAATAAGGGCATCAGAACTGTATGCAGTACTCCAGGTGTGGTCTCACCAGCACACTGTACAGTTGTAGCATGACTTCCCTGCTTCTATTCTCCATCCCCCTAGAAATAAAGGCCAATATTCCGTTTGCCTTCCGGATTACCTGCTGCACCTGTATGTTGACTTTTTGTGTTTCATGTACGAGGACACCCAGATCCCTCTGTACTGCAGCATTTTGTAGTATTTCTCCATTCAAATAATATTTTGCTTTTTTATTTTTCCTCCCAAAGTGGATGACTTCACATTTTCCCACATTATATTCCATCTGTCAAATTTTTGCCCATTTGCTTAACCTGTCAATATCCCTTTGCAGACACTTTGTGTCCTCATCACAACTTGCTTTTCCACCTATCTTTGTATCATCAGCAAATTTGGCCACAAGACACTCTGTTCCTTCATCCAAGTCATTGATATATATTGTAAATAGTTGAGGCCCCAGCACTGAGCCCTGTGGCACCCCACTAGTTACAGATTGCCATTTTGAAAATGACCCTTTTATCCCAACTCTTTGTTTTCTGTTCATTAGCCAATCCTCTATCCATGCCAGTATATTACCCCCAACACCATAAGCTCTTATCTTGAGCAGTAATCTTTTATGTGGCACCTTATCAAATGCCTTTTGTAAATCCAAATATACTGCATCCATTGGTTCCCCTTTATCCACCCTGCCCGTTACTTCCTCAAAGAATTCTAATAAATTTGTCAGACACCATTTCCCCTTCATAAAACCATGTTGACTCTCTTTGATTGTATTATGAATCTCCAAATGTCCTGCTACTACTTCCTTAATAATGGATGATGAAATGGGTTCAGGTCGCAAGGGGCTATTTTGGCACAAAGTGAAGCCAAGTTCTAAAATAGAACTGCGCTAAGCACATACCTTTTGAGTTCATCAATGCTTTTAGGTTATTTAAATTTTTTGCATTTGTGCATTTATGTTTTATTAAACCATGTGTGCATGCATATGTCTGATTCATCTGTTGCCCCAGCAGGAGATCTGATATGGAATGATATAAGAAAGTTTCCTTCTAAGGCTGAGTGGAATCATGCCAGGATGGATTTTAAAATGGTTTCCAATCGATTAGCACTTTCCTTTTGTCTCTACGATCATACTTTTAATTACTCCTTTCCCACTGCAAACATACATGTGTAAAGTACCATTCATAATATGGGCGGCTTAATAGTGTGCCAAACATAGAATGGGCGACCAGTTGTGTACCATCATAACATGCAGTATTGTCAGCCTATGAGATCTTCTGCTGAAACCCTAATGCATGTCTTTATCAGCTGCAGTCCATTATTCCAATGCGCTCCTGGCCAGCCTCCCATCCTGCATCCTCCGTAAACATCAGCTCATCCAAAACTATGGTGCCCCTATCCTTGCCCACAGTAAGTCCCACTTACCCATCACCCCTGTCCTACATTGGTTACCAGTTCCCCATCACCTCAAGTTTAAAATTCTCCTTGTGTTTAAAGCTCATCATAGCTTCACCCCTCATCATCTCTATAACCTCCTTCAGCCCAAGACCACCCCACCCCACCACAGAATTCTCCATTCCTCCAACTCTGGCATCTGATGCATGCTCACCTTCCCTCGCCCCATTATTGGTGGCCATACCTTTAGCTGCTTAGACCCGAAGTTCTGGAATTCCCTCCCTGAACCTCTCTATGCCTCTACTTCTCTTCCACCTTTAAGACCCTCCTTGCTTATGGTTCACCCTTGCTAGTATCCCCTTCTTTGGCTCAATTTTTTGGTCTTTTTTTTGATTATGCTTCTGTGAAGGCACCTTGGGACATTTTTCTACATTAAAGGTATGATATAAATGCAAGTTTTTTTTGTTGTTCAGCGCAAACTTTGAGAAACTGCATGGATGTCCAAGTGACATCAGAACCTCATTTAAATTTTGCAAATGGAAAACTACAGGACACTTTGGTGCTATTTGAATACCTGACTGGTAAAATTAAATGAGGAACTGAATGGGTGGAGGTTACATGTTTTCTGGTAAGTCACACCCACCTGTTGGCCTGTTTATTGAGTGTCATCGAGTGGAAATTCTATCTTAGTGTTTACACTTGGGGCTGAGTTTCATCTTGTGACTGTCCTGCGTGTGCCAGCTCTAATCCTATTACGGAACGATAGAAGGAGCATGGAGCTGTAACGCTGGGTTTGCACCCCTTTTGCACCCAACATGTGTCTCTGCTGAACCAGGGACAGGACACGGAAGGTCCTGTCTGTTGAATGTCCATTACCAGATTTTTTAAAAAGTAGAAAGTAACATAAAAATAAAAAACACGGTTGGCCAAAATCTGAAATAAAAACAGAAGATGCTAGAAATGCTCAGCATCTGAAAGAGAAAGATAGTTAACGTTGGTTGCATTTATGAAGGTTTCTTTTTCAGACGCTAGCAGACCTGCTATTAATTTGCAGCAACTTTTGTGTTTTTTCAGTAAACAAATGATGTTTTTAAGTTCTTGACGCTGATGTTGGTGGTTCCCGTGACAATGAGGTTTTTGGACCTAATTTGCTACTGGTGATTTTTTTCCATCCTGTGATTTAAAGCTGTGGGGACATTGAATGATACTTTCACAGATGTGTAATATTAACCTTTGATCTCACTGCTGTGTAATATCGGTAAAGGAGACTTATGTCAGTAATGGATGCTTAATAGTTGCAATCATTCTGTTGACACAGATGTTGGTTTCACAGTGTCCTGCTCTTTATTTCACAGAATATGACACCCATGTTGAGGCTGAAGCTATTGCATCTTTTAAGAGAAATGCTGATAAACATTTGAAACAGTGGAAGATACAGGGTTTATGAAGTGGGAGCAGGGCAATGGAATTAGCTTTGGATTGCTCCAGCGACGAGCTGCCACAGACACGATGGGCCAAATAGTCTCCTTTTGCCGTGTAAACTTTTGTGGCTCTATATAAAATATCAGCTCGCTGTCAGAACACCAGTGTTGAATTGATGTCAAGGGAACAATCAGGGAACCTCAAGATGGGATCCTTGTGTTACATGGTGCATGGATCAAGTTCTACAATGAGAATCATAGTTGAATGATTTAAAAGTATTTATCTTAGTTGAATTTTTTATTATATTACATTCCTTAGAATAAAAATATATGATTGCCAGATTATTTGGTTGAGTTACATCTTAAATAAAGTTAATAATGCATTGGCACCCATTCAACGTCCTATAAAGAGTCAGCTCTACCTACGGGCCGGTCATACAGTACATTTGGTGCTAATTTGCTGTGAAAACCCTATCAAATTGGCAGAGACTATGCAGTATAACGGCAGCGGTCCCAGCAGAATGCCAGCAAAGAGCCTATGGCCCTGTCAACTCTTCACTAACATTAAAAACTCAACTGAGCTTTGGATTCTGGAACATCAAGGTCATCCCGGATGGGTAAGAGACTTGAGCACAAGCTCTAGGCTGACAACTCTAGTGCAGTACTAAGGTAGTGCTGCACTGTCAAAGGTACTGTCTTTCAGATGAGACGTTAAACCGAGGCTCCGTCTGCCCTCTCAGGTGGACTAAAAGATCCCATGACGGTATTCGAGGAAGAGCAGGGGAGTTCTTCCTGGTGTCCTGGCCAATATTTATCCCTCAACCAAGATCACTAAAAAAAATTATCTGGTCATTATCACATTGATGTTTGTGGGACCTTGATGTGCGCAAATTAGTTGCCGGGTTTTCTACATTAACAGTGACTACACCTCAAAAAGTATTTCCTTAGCTGTAAAGCACTTTGGGATGTACTGAGGTCGTGAAAGGCACTATATAAATGCAAGTTCTTTCCTTTTAAGCATCTCTAGCAGTGAACTGAAATGGCAAGAACTGCTATCCACCTGTTCACCTCTGTTGACTGGGTAATATTTCTCCCTGTAAGAGATGGTAATTTTACAGGTTAATACTGTCACTAACATAAACTCACAAAGCAGCTGCCCTCCCTGAGTTTATTTATATATATAAAAAACAAATTTGTAAAAGTCCCCATTGAGCCATGAGGCAGAAGCTAAGTTGCAAAGCAATGTAGAGGGTGCTTTACCCTGCATCTAGCTCTCACTGTACCTGCTCTGGGAATGCTCAAAGTGGGAAATTGTTGCATTCTGCATTGCTGACATGCCTTAACTCATAGAGGAATATACCCCCAAAAAATAAACATTTACAAGTGATAAAACACACTGCAAATTGAGTAGTGTGCGATTTCCCTGGCTGTTTTAGAGCAGAGTTGTTGGAGCAGACTGTCCCCAGCAAGTGAGCCTGCTGAAACACTCCCCTGTTCGGCCAATAATAACCCTTCAATCTCTTGGCTCTGTAGTCATTCCGCTGGCTGGTGTCTGTGGAAAGTTTAATGCTTACAGCACAAATTTCTGGATTCGGTGCCATGATTATATTAGGATAAATATAAAGCAGAGGAATATGAAATATGAGGGGCTTTACATATAATGTTGGCTAGTGTTTGGGAGCCGTTACATCATCCACTTTCATTCTCAGGGTTTGTTCACCCACATGAATATTGCGTTTGGATATCTAATGGCCAACTGCACTAGAGGCATTGTCTACAGCACTGGAAAACAGAGGAAGGACTTGAAATATAGAAGATTCCAATAAAGTGCGAAAAAGTTAGCAAGTACCTGTATCATGAGGAATTCCCACTTTGAAAGCAAGAAAAGTGATTAATTTTCTTCATCCCAATGGTCTTAAAAAGAGTGTGATGCCACTTCTGCTTGGAATTATTTTTATTCTAAAAAAGTGTAGCGAATGAAGGACAAAGGCCCTACATCAGTGTAAAATAACCCATATCTTATGCATCCAAACATAACGTCAGATTCCACACGTTACGCTGACGACACTCAGCTCTACCTCACCACCACCTCTCTCGACCCCTCCACTGTCTCTGATTTGTCACACTGCTGGTCCGACATCCAGTACTGAATGGGTAAAAATTTCCTCCAACTAAACATTGGGAAGACTGAAGTCATTGTCTTCGGTCCCCGCCACAAACTCCGCTCCCTAGCCACCACCAACTCCATCCCTCTCCTTGGCCACTGTCTGAGGTTGAACTAGACCATTTGCAACCTTAGCGTCCTATTTGACCCTAACATGAGCTTAAAACCTCATATCCGCTCCATTACCAGGAGTGCCTCCTTCCACCTCTGTAACATTGCCTGCCTCCTCCACTGCCTCAGCTCATCTACTGCTGAAACCCTCAACCATGCCTTTGTTACTCCTAAACCCAAAGAGCGTAGGCCCAAAGCATCTAAGCAGTCAGGGATGAACATGAGCAACCTGCCACTAACTCTGCTGCAGCCACAGGGGATGCATCACGTAGAAGTGGTAGGAAGAAAAAGGCTAAGGATTTGTGATCACGAAGGATATGCACAAGGGTGTCTGACAGATGGTCATGTTTTTCATTAATATTTGTTTTTTGTTAAAGTCACATTAAATGTTATCATTCTCACCACTACTTCCACGTCTTGCCCATTCTTGACTGGCTTTTGTGATAGGGCCTTTCATGAGCTTCACTATGAACAGCGACACTTGATGCCACCCATTGGGTCACTTTACAGTGGGTGTATGTGTAGTTGCAGGACTGTTTTGTGCGGGGAGGGGTTGGGGAGGGTGGTACTTTCTGATGTCAGGGGAACCGTTCACATATCAGTGACTCGCTCGCCTCATGAGCAGCCTGGTGAGCCACTGCTCTGTCCTTGGTTTCCGCCTCTGCCTCCGCCTTCTCCTCCTCCTCCCCCTCAATGTGGATGGCAGATGTGGATGGGGCCTCCTCAAGCAGGACACAACACAAGACTATAATGCGTCCCACTCTGCCTGGTGCGCTCGCCCAGAACGATCGAGGCACCTGAAGCGCACCTTGAGCAGCCCCATAGCATGCTCAATTGTAGACCTGGTGGCAATGTGGCTGTCGTTATATCGACGCTGCTGTTCGGTGATGGGGTTCCTCAGAGGTGTCATGAGCCACGTGTGCAGGGGGTATCCCTTGTCCCTGAAGAGCCAGCCCTTAAGGATGTTCGGTTCGATGTTGGATTCCCTCAGAATGAACGAATTGTGGCAGCTGCCACACGTAAAGGAATCTCTTGCGGTGGTCACAAACAAGCTGAGTGTTGATGGAGTGATACCCCTTTCTGTTGATGAACAGTCCTAGCTCGTGTGGATGTGCTCATATTGCTATATGGGTGCAATCGATTTCACCCTGCACCCGTGGGAAGCCAGCCACAGAGTGGAATCCCACTGTCCTCTCCGTCTGGCCGAGGCCGTCCATGGAGAAGTTGACATACTGGAAGGCTCTGCAAAACAAGCCGTTGGTGACCTGCCTTATACCCCGGCAATGTCCCCAGTGGCACCCTGGAATGATCCAGAGGCAAAGTAGTTGAGGGCAGTCGTGACTTTAACTGCGACGGGTAATGAGATGCTGCTCGGCCCAGTCGGGAGCAGCTCGGCATGAAGAAGGCTGCAAATGTCTGCGACCATCTGGTGACTTACTCTGAGCCTCCGATTCCACTGCTCCTCAGAGAGGTCCATGAAGCTGAGCCTTGGTCTGTGGATCCTGTGGCAAGAGTAGTGCCTCCTGCAACGTCGCTCCCTCTGTTGTTGCTGCCTGTGCTCTTGTGCAGGTGCCTGTGGCACAGCATTGTGTTGTGGAGCTCCAAGTGGCAGAAGTGCACACCGTGCCTGGCAAGGCTGGTAATGTTGCTCGTCCTCGGATGTAGTGGTGAATGCAGCCACGGCGTCCCCCATCCTGATGGTGTCTGTTTGAGGGGGTCCGAAAAGTTGCTAAATATGTGTGAACAGAAGAATTCTGAATGGAAACTAATAATTTTCAGTGAAAAGACAAAGATCTCCCAGCCAAAAGTTTGTCTGAAAGAACTGAGTGCAATAACTCACCTTTTATCCCCATCTGTCAAACAAATATTTGAATGTCCAACTGGCTGCTGGCTGAAACATGTCTGGTAGAACATGGAGTGTTTCCCACAGCACGGGAAACACATTGAGGCTGAATGAAAATCGGTCCCCTGCCTCAATCACCATGAAATTAACTAGTTCAAATACTTCAACTATCTAACTAACTGTCTTAACTGTCATCCTGCCGGCTTGAATTGCCAGTGGGACTTCCACCATTCGGGAGGCGCACGTGCACCCAGACGCGTCGGTGGGGAACCCAGAAGTCGGTAGGTTGGAGCCGGCTTCTGAACCCGCTCAGGATTTCCCCAATTATCGTAGCCCCCCCGCCCCCAATGCACCCGCAATTTCCTTTGAAAATCGGGGCCCTTAGATTTTAATTCTCTCAGTTTGCAGTTTATAAACAAAAACCATCAGGCAACAGAAAGCAGCAGCTGCTGAATGTTTGCTCCGTCTGGAGATTTGAAAGTAGCTGGAATATTTATTGCTTCAGTGCTCTGTTAAATCACAAATTTGGATACCTCGAGAGCTACAAGGTATTCATCAGCCTTTGTTTGCTGCTCTGATGAAAAGCTTTATATTATCATGTGGATATGTAACACAGCAAAGATCCTCATTAATCAATCCAAGTTTTACTTCCTCTGGGTAAAATGCTCCAAAAAAAGCAGAGGAAAGAGCCCCAAACTGAATTTGAATTTTTTTTAGTAAATTAAAAATGGAGTCAAGCTTTGTTGTCTTGTGATTTTTGCCAGTTTATATTTAAATGCCAAACTTTGAAGGATTTTCCACTTTGTCAATGACAGAATGCAGGTCCAGGCACTGCTGTGCCCCTAGTACATTACTGTCATTAACAGTTCGGGTTTGTATGGAGAGGTTAGAGAACTGCAATATGTTGACTCCTCCACTTCCTTGTTGAAGTGCAGATGGTTTTATTTAAGTCGTGGGTGTTCTTTCAGCTCTCAGCACCTGTAGCTCACAGGCTCCAGTTTAGTCTATAAGGAAACGGACTTTCCAGCACTGTACATGAGACTCCCTAGTCCAGGGCATAGGAACATAGGAACAGATGTAGGCCATTCAGCCCCTTGAGCCTGTTCCGCTAGTCAGATAGATTATGGTTGATCTGTATCTTAACTTCATCTACCCATCTTGGTTCCATATCCCTTAATACCCTTTGCCTAACAAAAATCTGTTTTTAAATTTTCTATTGACCTCCCAGCCTCAACAGCTTTTTGGGGGAGAGAGTTCCAGATTTCCACTACCCTTTGTATGAAGGAATGCTTCCTGACACCACACCTGAACGGTCTAGCTCTAATTTTAAAGCAATGCCCCCTTGTTCTGGACTCCCCGACCAGATGAAAAAGTTTCTCTCTATCTATGCTATCAATTCCTTTAATCATGTTAAACACCTCAATTAGATCACCCCTTAATCTTCTGTACTCAAGGGAATACACACCCAACCTACGCAACCTGTTCTCATAATTTAACCCTTTTAGCCCCGCTAACATTCTGGTGAATCTGAGCTGCACCCCCTCCAAGGCCAATATATCGTTCCTGAGGTGCAGTGCCCAAAACAGCACACAGTACTCTAAATGGGGTCTAACCAGAGCTTTATATAACTGTATCATAACTTCCACCCCTTTGTATTCCAGCCCCTTTGAGATAAAGGCCAACATTCCATTTGCCTTTTCAATTATTTTTTTCTACCTGTCCACTAGCTTTTAGTGATTTCTGTACTTGGACCCTAAATCTCCCTGCTCCTTCACACTCCTAGAAGGAGTAAATGTACCTGTTTCTTGCTTAATCCTTCATTTTAAACACTGATAACAATTTTCAACTAATGGACCTATTGTACTACAGGTACTGATTTGAGACTGGTTCCAGTCTGGTGAAGCAGACCGAACAAACCTGAGCTATACTCCTGGCTCTGCATCACTCTGAGCAGGCAATGCAGAGCTGGGAATGGACACATTCACACACATGCACAAAACTTCTACTACTAAATTTAATGGTTGTAAACAATTTTACAACACCAAGTTATAGTCCAGCAATTTTATTTTAAATTCACAAGCTTTCGGAGGCTTCCTCCTTCCTCAGGTGAACGTTGTTGGAAATTTAATGGTAGCAGACATCCAAAAGGACAGTCAGCTACTTGCTAACGTCAAAAATGAAGTTTAAAATGTCCCTGGGCAATCCAACTGACTGTTTGGCAACTATATGAAGTTTGCTTCACACCAGTTGCAGATATACTGCAACCACTAAAGTGAAGTGATAAGATTACCTTTCACATGATCTGGCTGACTTTACTCCTTAGTTATATCTCACAGTTTGCACTGATGTTAAGCTGAAACCAATTCACATAAACCGCGTAGTTATAACTACTCAGTGAGAAGTTGTTTATTCTCAGACATAGAATTGGTGAATGAGTGTTCCAGTTAGACCACCTGCTGCTTTACGACGCCACTCTGGGACATAACAAATATGGCCACATGCAGCACACTGTTGCAGACACGTTTTTCACTGTATTTCATATTTGATTTATTTTGGTGGGAAATTTTCTGACCACCTGAAGCAAAAGGAGAATGAACCAGTTACAGGACGAGCTGACTGTTAAAATGCAGGCTTTCTTCCAATACTCTCTACTTGGGTTCACAGCAAAAAGGTGGTTTCTATAAGCAGACCTGTGTCTTCTATAATCTGAACCTTATAATCTGTTTAGTCATTTAGGGCTAAGGCCCAACGAAGCATGTTACAACTGGCGTGACACCCCTTTGATAGTTTCAACAACCAAAGATAATGAATTTTGTCTTCTCTTCCCCCCCCACCCCACCGCGCCCCCGCCCTGCAAACTGGCAACCTAGATTAGTATTTCAAGGATCTAAGGTAAACCAGCCAGACTAGATGCTCCCCTCAGCCCCACAGAATGGTTGACCATTCTAAGAATACAGCTAACTGAAGTCAACTTTAAATTCACAATAGTTTGGTCAATCTAAAGTTTCGTATGAAAAAATAAAATTGTTATACTGGAGCCATGTAGAAGTTCAGCTTCCATCACATGACTCTTCCTCCTGAGGAGACAGGTACTCACTGGTGTCAGTTACACTGCGCTCGCATGAACCTGTAGGGCATTTTTTCAGCCCTCCATGGGATGAGTGGAGTCCTTTCTGATAGATGTGCTTTCCCTACAACTATAACCTCCTCCTCTTTATACTCGATGTAGTCTTTTACACTACATGGCAGTGTGTGCTTGGCTGGCATTGCATTGCCTGTGTTTGCCCTTTAGAGAAACGGCCTGGCCCAGACAGGTTTGCCCGGTGGCTGAAACCTTTGCAAGGACTTTGCAATCTACTTTGCCTGCCTGTATGAATGCTGGCTAACTAGAGAAGCTTTCCCTACGGAGGAACTCTCTCTTCTCCTTGCTAATGTGCAAATTATGTGACCCCTTTTGTGCTCCATTTGAGCAGGTACAATGCATTTGCAGATGAGGCGTGATGTTGATCCATTATTGTGCCTCATCAGAGCACCCTGAGAAACTGATATGTTAACGGGTTAAAATGATCCCATGAGCTCTGACTGCATTTCGAGGTTAGTGCTCTCCACCTGCATTCACACAATCCCTCATTGAAACTCCATCAGTCCTGGTCAGCTCACATTCCCCAGGCTCCCCTGGGCAGCCATATAACAAGTGATACTTTGCAGGTGATTCACTACTTTCTCCGCATGCCTCCGCTGTACTCAGAGTTAACATTGCATGTCACTATACAGACAGCCTCATTCCATGGTCTTGTTAAAATAAGTGGGTCATGGTCAGTGTTAAAATAACATTAATCGAACAATCCCAGGTCACATTGACAAATGTGTCATTGATATCTACTGTCAACTGCCATTCTGAGCTTTTCAGAACATTTTAAATTCATGCCTGTATACTTCTGGTGTCAGGTTGAAAGCAGCAAGAATCATTAATTTTACAAAATCATAATCTACGTTGTCCACCTGTAACAACAATGACCCTTTTCACTGCAGTGTTAAGCACTGGATACCCACATGGGTTGGACTACATGCACTTTGAAAAATGGGAAACACCACTCAGTCAGATTGTGCCAATAGCTAAAACTATTAGTCAAATTTATTTGCAAGGAGTACGATTACACAGAAGCTAAAGACAATGGCAAGTAACCAGCACTTTTGACTTGCATAATACTTAAATAATGATAAAAATAATAGAGCTCAAAATCTTAATACTTCCTCCCAGAATATTTCAGCCGAGTTGAACATAATGGAAGTGCTTGGCTCCAATGAACCCCTCCCACTGCTGCAACATGATGAACAGGGAACTGAACGTCAAAGAACCACTGTTCAGGTAAAGCCTGACTTTGAAATGGAGGCGTGCTGCGAGGAAGAACAAAGGAATTATTTCTCACTAATCAGTTAATGAGGATAATAATTATTTCTGCCACTCGAATGGATAGAATGTGAACAGCAGTCTCTTGGCTGCCCTTTCAATTGTTTACCTGGTCAAGGCCTTGGATGGAGCATTTTGGAATTCTGACTGACGTGACACTACTTTGATGGTTGCAGCAGAGATAATTAATTTTGTCTTTCCGCCCAGCTGGTGACCTTGAATATGTCAGCATTTCAGGGACTATGTAAACTAGATAGGCTAGATGCCTCCTACACCCCCTCCCATGGAGATGTGCCTGTCTCCAAACAGTAGTATATTGTCCTTTCTGCCCTGCAAAGACAGAGGGACTGAAGTCAATTTTATATTCACAATATTTTGGTCTATCTAAAGTTTAATGTGGAAGCAATATACAATGGAGATCTTTATTACACGAGGCACAACACGTTGCGCTTCTCTTACAATGAGGGAGACGTTCTTCTGTCTCTGACAAGTGGTGGGGTTAGCTATATGTCTATCAGTCAGACTCCATGGGGTAAATTTTAACCCCCACCAGCGGGTGGGTTAGGAGTGAGTGGGAAGGTAAAAATCATTAAAAAAGTAAAACCTGACCCCAATCCGCCCACTTCCGGTTTTAATGGAGGCGGTTTGAGGGGCGGGTCATTCAGTGAAATCTTTTAAGGAGGCTGCGGGCCTCCATTTTCATAGGTTTTTTAATTTTAACTCTTGTGGGCTGGGATTCCCAGGCCTCCTGCTTCATGCATGTAAGAGAAGGCAAAAAGGCCCGGATCAGCAGTTAAGTGCCTTTATTGCACTGCTTGTGGGCCAGGAGGAGCAGGAGTGTTCCCTCAAGGGCCAACAATCCTACCTGCCGTGATCCACACACGTGATCAGCCGACCCTCCCCATGTCAGACCACCCCCCCATAATCTCCAACCCCCTCCCCCATGATCTCCAACGCCCCCCGACAATCTCTGATCCTCCCCCCACGATCTCCGATTCCCCCCCACGACCTCCGACGCCCTTCGTGATCTCCGACACCCTTCGTGATCTCCGACGCCCTTCGTGATCTCCGACACCCTTCGTGATCTCCGACGCCCTTCGTGATCTCCGACGCCCTTCGTGATCTCCGATCCCCCCCACGATCTCCAATCCCTCCCCACGATCTCCAATCCCTCCCCACGATTTCCGAGCCCCCCACGATCTCCGAGCCCCCCACGATCTCCGACCCTCCCCACGATTTCCAATCCTCCCCCCCCGATCTCCAATCCCCCCCCACGATCTCCGACCCCCCCACGATCTCTGCCCCTCCCCACGATCTCCAACCCCCCCCCACGATCTCCAACCCCACCACGATCTCCGATCCCTCCCTACGATCTCCGATCCCTTTTTGTGTCAATCCCAAACAAACTGAGGGGCTTTGCTCGTTGTCGCTGCCGATATGACGAGTGTGCAGTCTATTAGTTATTTACAAGCTGTGAATTAACGCTCGGGGCCTCTTCCAATGCTTTTACATTTAGTCTTTCAACAGTTTTCTACAATTTCCTGCACCAAAATACTTTGATGTGGTTGAGTTCAGAACATAGCTGGCCAGTCAATGGAATGTTGTGGGTAGATGTGATAGATACATACTATAATCCTAAAGAAATAGGTCAAGTACTTTATATAAAAACATCAAATAAAACTATTGATTAAGAAATGGGATTCAAATGGGTATATACAAGCTGTGATGAACTGGGTGAAGAAACGGGTCGAATGCTGTCCTTTTACCTTTGGAGCCTGAGTTAGAATTCAGCACACACTCAAGTGTCAAAGGTTTCCTCTTCAATCAGTCAAAGGTTTTAACCTCCTTTTCAGTGGGAGGGTAGCGCTGCAATGTAAAGTAGACAGCATCCTTTAGGGAACGGAGATCCACTTTAAGAGGCAGTGGTTGTCAGCTCCTCGAAGGCTCTGCTCCTCGGTGGTAGCAATGACAGCATCAGTGAGTTTAAATGCCGGCTATTTTTATCCGTCCACTGGGAGGCTGGGTACTCAGACGTGAGTTTACAATAATTCAAAGGCAATAAAGTCGGTGTTGGCTGCTTGGTACTGTGGAGAGGTTATTAGAGAGCTCTTGACTTCAACTCGGAGTTCATTCAGTTCTTGGCACTTGTATTGGAAGAGGTCAAGGAACAGGTTATCTCTCTACCCTCTGCCACAGAACACCCCATGGAGAGACCCAGAAACACGGAAGAGGATAAAGTCCAAAATAACTAACGCTCCTCATCCCCCAAAAAATTGGAAAACACAAACGCAATGCGAGTTTTAAGGGTGTGACTTATTATACTAATAAAAGCAAATTTACAATCGGAAACAATGGGCTGGATTTTGCTATGAGCGGTGAACCAACGGCCCATAGACTTTCTGCGAGCATTTGCACGGCAGGTTCCTGTAAATTAGAGATCCATTCACTGCGCCGCCCTCCACAGGGCATCTGGAACCAGTGTGAACAGGGCAAACAACCATGTATCTCCTTAACCAACCAGATTGAAGAATCGTTAATGAACAGCGCAAGGACTGAACCAGGAAGTGCAAGTTAGAATAGAGTGAAATAAAGAGAGGGAAAGAAAGATTGGATTAAGAGAGATAAAAGAGACGGAAAGAAAAAGTAAGAAAACATTTTTTATTTACATTTTTTTAAAATGTCAAACTATAATTAATACCTGAAGGAATGAGACTCCATACTTGTAAAAGTTAATTTTTAGTGCCAGAGAGGTTGTTTGTCAGTAATTAAGACCTCTAACGTTGTTAAAATGATACTTACACTGGACTAGACAAGCCCTAACTTTTTTTGGTGAGTTTAGTCCGTATCTATCAGGTAGGTACAGGAACTTCACACTGTTCAATACATTTGAATGGTGAGTCAGACGGCCAGGTGCCATTTTCGTGCAGCTTTCCGAGGAGTAGGGCATCTCGGAGAGCAACTTCCAGATTTTCGCGTTTAACTGCACATGTGTGGTCGCCGGCAGTTGCTTTCCAATTTGCACATAAATAACAGTGAGCACTGTTAGCCCTCCATTATTTTCACAGCAAAATCGGGCCCAATATTAATATATTTTCTGGGAATGGGGTGAAGCAGTGGGTGAGAAATTGGCCTTTCGCCTATAGGATCTGGATTCAAATCAAGCCCTGAATAAATGTCCGTCTTATTTCCCGCACTTCTGCCCTCACCCCATCCCCTCCCTTGCAGAACCCACAATGGGGACCCCTTGTCTTCATCTTCCACCCCACCAGCCTCCACATTCAATGGATCATCCTCCGCCATTTCCGCCCCCCAAAGCAATCCCACCACCAAACACATCTTCCTCTCCCCTCCCCTTTCAGCATTCCGAAGGGACTGCTCCCTCCATGACACCCTGGTCCACTCTTCCATCACCCCCAGTACTCACTCTCCTCCCCATGGCACCTCCCCGTGCGAGCGCAAGAGATGCAACACCTGCACCTTCACCTCCTCTGTTCCCACCGTCCAGGGCCCCAAACACTTCTTCCACATGAAACAGCGGTTTACTTGTACTTCTTTCAATTTAGTATTTTGTATTCGCTGCTCACAATGCGGTCTTCCTCTACATTGGGGAGACCAAACGCAGATTGGGTGATTGCTTTGCTGAACACCTCCCCGCTTTGTCCGCAAGCATGACCCTGACCTGCCGGTCGCTTGCAATTTTAATTCCTTGTCCCACTCCCACTCTGACCTCTCTGTCCTCAGCCTCTTACAATGTTTCAATGAAGCTCAACGTAAGCTTGAGGAACAGCACCTCATTTTTGTTCAGACCTTTACAACCTTCCAGACTCAACATTGATTTCAATAACTTCAAATCATAACCATAGAAACACAGAAAAATTTACGGCACAGAAGGAGGCCATTTGGCCCGTCGTATCTGTGCCAGTCGATAAAGAGCTACCCTAATCCCACGTTCCAGCACTTGTAGGTCACGGCACTTCAAGTGCCTATCCAAGTACTTTTTAAATGTGATGACGGTTTCTGCCTCTACCACTGTTTCAGGCAGTGAGTTCCAGACCCCTACCACCCTCTAGGTGAAAACAATTTTCCTCAGCTCCCCTCTAATCCTTCTACCAATAACTTTAAATCTATGCCCCCTGGTTATTGACCTCTCTTTTGAGGGAAAGAGGTCCTTCCTGTCCACTTTATCTAGACCCCTCATAATTTTGTACACCTCAATGAAATCACCCCTCAGCTCCTCTGTCCTGAAGAAAACAACCCCAGCCTATCAAATTAAGGGATTACGGTGGGTGGCTCGTTTCTCAGCCGATGCGGACACGATGGGCCGAATGGCCTCCTTCTGTGCCGTAAATTTTCTATGATTCTATCAAATCTTCATAGCTAAAATTCTCCAGTCCTGTCAACATCCTTGTAAATCTCTGTACCGTCTCTAGTGCAATCACATCTTTCCTGTAAGGTGGTGACACTGCTCCCATTTTTTCGGACAGCAAGTGCTGGTAATGTTTTTTTTTTATTCGTTCATGGGATGTTGGGGTCGCTGTCGAGACCAGCATTTATTGCCCATCCCTAACTGCCCTTGAGAAGGTGGTGGTGAGCTGCCTTCTTGAACCACTGCAGTCCGTGTGGTGAAGGTTCTCCCACAGTGCTGTTAGGAAGGGAATTCCAGGATTTTGACCCAGCGACGATGAAGGAACAGCGATATATTTCCAAGTCGGGATGGTGTGTGACTTGGAGGGGAACGTGCAGGTGGTGTTGTTCCCATGTGCCTGCTGCTCTTGTCCTTCTAGGTGGTAGAGGTCGCGGGTTTGGGAGGTGCTGTCGAGGAAGCCTTGGCGAGTTGCTGCAATGCATCCTGTGGATAGTACACACTGCAGCCACAGTGCACCGGTGATGAAGGGAGTGAATATTTAGGGTGGTGGATGGGGTGCCAATCAAGCGGGCTGCTTTGTCCTGGATGGTGTCGAGCTTCTTGTGTGTTATTCGAGCTGCACTCATCCAGGCAAGTGGAGAGTATTCCATCACACTCCTGACTTGTGCCTTGTAGATGGTGGAAAGACTTTGGGGAGTCAGGAGGTGAGTTACTTGCTGCAGAATACCCAGCCTCTGACCTGCTTTTGTAGCCACAGTATTTATATAGCTGGTCCAGTTAAGTTTCTGGTCAATGGTGACCCCCAGGATGTTGATGGTGGGGGATTCGGCGATGGTAATGCTGTTGAATGTCAAGGGGAGGTGTTAGACTCTCTCTTATTGGAGATGGACATTGCCTGGCACTTGTCTGGCGCGAATGTTGCTTGCCACTTATCAGCCCAAGTCTGGATGTTGTCCAGGTCTTGCTGCATGCAGGCTCGGACTGCTTCATTATCTGAGGGGTTGCGAATGCAACTGAACACTGTGCAATCATCAGCGAACATCCCCATTTCTGACCTTATGATGGAGGGAAGGTCATTGATGAAGCAGCTGAAGATGGTTGGGCCTAGGACACTGCCCTGAGGAACTCCTGCAGCAATGTCCTGGGGCTGAAATGATTGGCCTCCAACAACCACTGCCATCTTCCTTTGTGCTAGGTGTGACTCCAGCCACTGGAGAGTTTTCCCCCTGATTCCCATTGACTTCAATTTTACTCGGGCTCCTTGGTGCCACACTCGGTCAAATGCTGCCTTGACGTCAAGGGCAGTCACTCTCACCTCGCTTCTGGAATTCAGCTCTTTTATCCATGTTTGGACCAAGACTGTAATGAGGTCTGGAGCCGAGTGGTCCTGGCAGAACCCAAACTGAGCATCGGTGAGCAGGGTATTGGTGAGTAAGTGTTGCTTGATAGCACTGTCAACGACACCTTCCATCACTTTGCTGATGATTGAGAGTAGACAGATGAGGCGGTAATTGGCCGGATTGGATTTGTCCTGCTTTTTGTGGACATGACATACCTGGGCAATTTTCCACATTGTCGGGTAGATGCCAGTGTTGTAGCTGTACTGGAACAGCTTGGCTAGAGGCACGGCTAGTTCTGGAGCACAAGTCTTCAGCGCTACAGCCGGGATGTTGTCGGGGCCCATAGACTTTGCTATATCCAGTGCACTCAGCCGTTTCTTGATATCACATGGAGTGAATCGGATTGGCTGAAGACTGGCTTCTGTGATGGTGGGAATATCGGGAGGAGGCCGAGATGGATCATCCACTCGGCACATCTGGCTGAAGATAGTTGCAAAACTGCTGTTGCCATTTACAGCTAATCTAGACCGATCTTTTGTTTCTTAACCTGTCCCATTACCACCCTCCTTGCCTTGCACCATCATCCCTTGCACAATCACTCTTGCCCTCTACCCTATCACATATCTTTCCTTTTGTTCTTCCCTTCCCTCCCCTCCCCTCCACCCCCCCCTCTTTCCCCGGCTCTGTACTTGCTTAAAAACTTTAACTCTTTAACATCTTCCAGTTCTGACGAAAGGTCTTCGACCTGAAACCTTAACTCTGTTTCTTTCTCCACAGATGCTGCCTCACTTGCTGAGCTTTTCCAGCATTTTCTGTTTTTACTTCCGATCATAACCACTGCTCCCATTTTTTCGAACAGCAAGTGCTGGTGATGGTTCTGCTGTTGCCATTTACAGCTCCTCTAGACCGATCTTTTGTTTCTCTACTTGTCCCAGTACCACCCCATTTACCTTGCACCATCATCCCTTTAACATTTAGTCACTCAGATTGACAGGCTGGAGGAAATCGAACATCATGGGGATTGGGGCGGGGGGGTGGGGTGCGGTGGTTGGCCAATCGCAGGGTATGTTAAATGTAAGCTTGGTGAGCCGTGGGGAAACAGTCCTGCTCCTCCTGGCACACAAGCAATGCAATAAAGGCACTTACCTCATGGGTCCAGCACTTCTCACTCCGTTTCACTGGCGAGATTCACGAGCCTCAGGGAACCCTTGCTGGAGGCGTTAACTTTGAAGGCCTCTTAAAATCAATTTTAAAAGACCTAATCAACGTCTCATAATGACGTAAATTGCTCCGACAACTACCCGCCCGCCTGCACTAATTAGGCACCCGCCTCCCGTGAGTAGGTTACTCGCACACACCCAAACATGTCTCCATTAAACCTAAAAGTGGGCACGTAGGAGCCGGGTTGCGGTCGCGCTGGAAAAATCAATTATTTTAAATTCCCACCTGCCTCCAACCCATCCGTTCTTGGGGGTTAAAATTCCTCCCTAGTGTCAGAAATGGAAAGAATGTCATAAAGGTGCTGTAGAGGAATTTCTACTAAAGATGGGGCTGAGGCATGTTGTTGGGGCAGAATAGAGGTAGTTTTAGCTTGCTGGGAACGCTTGAAGCTAATATTCGGTGCCTGAAATGGGAAGAGTTCCATTGCCTAGCACTAAAGTCCCTCCCCATGATAAGCACAAAAAGATTTGTGAAAAAATATATATTTTTCCCCATTATAACTCGGTGTGTAGTTCCCATCTTTGTTGTTAGAAGTATTTTTGATTGTGCAAATCATGCTAAATGGATCAATTATAAAATATAGAGTGTGGCAATGGAAAAGGAGCACATGGCATATTCAGTGGAGCATTGGAATATACTTTCTGTTAAGGTGTTTGACTCAGAGTTTTAGTAAGTCGCAGGGCACTGCAAGCAAGGCAGCTCTTCGTCGATACCTGGACCACAAAAGGATGTCTCAATCTGTGGACTTTTGCTGCTTAATTTTGTGGAAAAACAGCATCTGGGGAATCTAACCTGTTTCAGATCATTGCTGGGGTCAGTATTCATCAACCAAAAAAGTGTCAGAAAATTGAAATTTCAACCAATGGGGGCCCTTTTTATTTTACATATCAGCCCTTGGCTCTCTACAGTGGGAATGAATGTTCATAGAGGGAGTCTCGATAAGTGAGCTATGGGGGGCAACGCCAAAAGAATGGATATTTCAGGTAAATTTACCCGTTGCTTGCAATTGGATGAGAGAGAACTGAACTGAGTTTTAGAACTGTGTTTTCAGGACAAAGGCATGATAACAGTCTACAATGTGTTACTTTCTTCAAGCACACTCTAGGGCATGTTATTCTATACAATAAGATTAGATCACTTAATTCCTCTAGTTCTATGATTTTTGCTAGGAGACATGTCATGACTGATAATTATGACTACCTCCCACAACTAACGCAAGTGCCTGTAGGGTATGGTAACATAACATAGTGGTTATGGTACTGGACCAGCAACACAGAAGTTGTGAGTTTAAATCCCACCATGGCAAGTTGAATTCAAAATCTGGTTATTTGTGCTAGATATGATGACCACAAAATCTGCTGGATTTGGTAAAAACTGCAAACAATACCATATGTTTTTGATGTGTGCCAAAATTAGTCTAATATGCAGTGAAAAACTGAAGTTTCAGGAACGTTGGCACACAATCAGTGACCTACAAACACAAGACCAAGGCTTCGGTGACAGCAGAACTTTTCATTGTAGGTTTGGGAGTCTGACAGGGGCATGGCAGGAGAGAAAGGCTCACCCAGATTCAGCACCTTAGGCCAAAACGATTGTGCACTTGCTCCCAAATATGGTGAGCCACAGTCAGCCTATAAATTGAAGTGTGTAAGAAATTTCAAAGCTGTATACTGGTTAGACCTCAGCTATTCTGGGTTCCGCACTTTAGGAAGGATGTCAAGGCCTTGGAGAGGGTGCAGAAGTGATTTACCAGAATGGTACCAAGGATGAGGGACTTCAGTTAGGTGGAGAGATTAGAGAAGCTGAGACTGTTCTCCTTGGAGTAGATAAGGTTAAGGGAAGATTTAATAGAGGTGTTCAAAGTTATGAGGGATTTTGATAGCGTAGATAGGGAGAAAGTGTTTCCACTGGCAGGAGGGTGGTAACCAGAGGACATAGATTTAAGATAATTGCTTAAAAAAATCCAGGGGGGAAATTAGGAGAAATTTTCTTACGCAGCGAGTTTTTACGATCTAGAATATATTACCTTAAAAGGTGGTGGTAACAGTTTCAGTCGTAACTTTAAAAAAGGAATTGGATATATACTTGAAAAAGAGACATGTGCAGGGCTATAGGGAAAGAGCAGGGGAGTGGGACTAGTTGGATAGATTTTTCAAAGAGCCGGCAGAGACACAATGGACTGAATGGCCTCCTTCTGTGCTGCATGATTCTATGTGGTAATTAATGAGTAGCACAATCACACATAAGGAGAGACGATGGGCAACATCGATGTCCTGCAGCTTATGCAGATTAATCATTGTGTGTGGAATTTGTCCGGGCGGACTATGATTACCTAGTAGCGCCCCTGCTGTTTAGCAAGTGAAGCAATTATTGACGCACCTCCTCCTGGGGATTAGAATGTAAATAAGCTGCCAAGTGAGGATGTAAAGAGGGACATCCAAACAGTACCTGCTGACAACATTGATTCTGACACATACATAAACATGATTTTTTAAAATTCATTCTCGGGATGTGGGCATCACTGACAAGGCCAGCATTTATTGCCCATCTCTGGATGCTTTGAGAAGGTGGTGGTGAGCCTTCTTCTTGAACCCTAGCAGTTTGTGTGGTAAAGGTACTCCCACAATGCAGTTAGGTAGGGAATATCAGGATTTCGACCCAGTGATGATGAAGGAACTGCGAAATATGTCCACATTGGGATGGTGTGTGACTTGGAGGGGAACTTGGAAGTTATGGTATCCCTATGCATCTGCTGCCTTTGTCCATCTAGGTGGTGCAGGTCACAGGTTTGGGAGGTGCTAGCAAAGTAGCCTTGGCGAATTGCTGCAGTGCATCCTGTAGATAGTACATACTGCATCCATGGTACGCCGGTGGTGGAGGGAGTGGATGTTTAGGCTAGTGTGACGCTGAAACCTGAGCTAGAGCTCACAGATACAGAAGTCATATCTGCTGTCACTGCACAAGGATTTTAAGGAGAAAGAAGGTAACAACAGTATGCATGAACTGATTATCAGCTGAAGCAAGACATTAGCAATACATTAGCGATACTCTTCAGATTTTTCTCTACTGTTAAATAATAAAAAGCAATCTTCAGTTTGTTGCAAAGAATTAATCAAGAAAGAATGACTGCCAGAAGGTGAACAGCAACAAATGGCTTTTTTGATTAGTCTTTCCTGCTGTAATATTGTGAACACAGGGTATAGTAGTTTGTAAATTTTTTAATCTGTTTAATCTGTTACTGTTTTCTGTTGTACACTGTTTAAGCAAACTAGTTACTGTATGTTCCTGTGTTGTTATAGACTGTTCAAACCACTTTATTTTGTTAGAGACAGTGTAGTAAGTTTTTATTGATAGCTTTTCAATAACATGAATGCAAGTTTCCAGAACATAGGAACAGGAGTAGGCCATTCAGCCCCTCGAGTCAGTTCCGCCATCCAATTAGATCACGGCAATATAGGCTAAGTGTTCCACTCATTGTCCATTTTAAACTTTGATGTATTAACACTTCCTTGTCTATCGAGATTTTTGCTATTCAGGGATTCAATATATTAAATTTTGCCCCTTGGTCCCTTCAACAACAATATATTTGCGACTCCACTGTAATTTATCTATGAATATCTCTTTCACTTTTAAATAAATAGATGTTTGAAGAGGAACATCTGGGTGAGTTTATTCACCCCAGCTGTCCTTCCCAGTTCAACAAATGTCTCCGGCTGTGATCTCATTATTCAAAATAGTATATTGAGAACTCACTTTGATATCTTAAACCTGAATGGAAAGGGTATCCGATCCGGGCAGCACTTCACAAAAAAACAATTTGATCTGAACCCATGGGATTGTGTAAGCCATCATTTTATCTAATTACAAACACTTGACATTTGATCGTGCACTCCATCCCACTCATTCTGGATGCATCTGGCTCTTCATTCTCAGGACAGTGATATAACACCCTTATCAAACTGTTCCAAAACATTGAATGATTTCCATATTATTTACTGCAGTTTGTATCGTATAATAGAATATGTTTCAATGGCATAACCTGAGGTGTTTCAACAGCAGCTCATACAGAAACACTTGTGACCCTTCCAAGTGTCATAGAATCGTAGAAGTTGACAGCACAGAAGGAGGCCATTCAGCCCATTGCATCAGTGCCAGTTTTCTGAAAGATCTATTCACTTAGTCTCACTTCCATACCTTTCTAATGTTTTTCTTTTTCAAATGTTTATCCGCTTCCTTTTTAAAAAGTATTAGAGATTCTGCTTCCACCACTGTTTCTGATAGAACTTTCCATGTCCTAACAACCTCTGTGTAAAGAAGCAAAGTCATTCTCCGAAGCACTCCCTTCTTTAATTGGTGATGATCGATAAATTTATGCCTTTTGTTACTCACTCACTAACAGTGGAAATAGATTTCCCAATTCATCGTACCAAAGCCCTTCATAATTTTGAACACGTCTCTCAGATCTCCTCTTAACTTTCTCTGTTACAATGAAAAGAGCCCCAATCCCTCTGGTCTGTCTGCATGACTAAAGCCTCTTTTACCTTGTATCACCTGGGTCAGTGTCCTCTGCATCCTTCCTAAAGTAAGTTTGCTTATCAAAGTTGCTGACGATACAAAGCTAGGTGAAAAAGTAAGCGGTGAGGAGAACACAAAGAGTCTGCAAAGGGATATAGACAGGTTAAGTGAGTGGGCAAGAAGGTGGCAGATGGAGTATAATGTGGAGAAATGTGAGGTTATTCACTTTGGGATGAAGAATAGAAAAACAGAATATTTTTTTAAATGGTGAGAAACTATTAAATGTTGGTGTTCAGAGAGACTTAGATGTCCTCATACAAGAAACACAAAACGTTAGTATGTAGGTACAGCAGGCAATTAGGAAAGCAAATGGCATGTTGGCCTTTATTGCAAGGGGGTTGGAGTTCAAGAGTAAGGAAGTCTTACTACAGCTGTACAGGGCTTTAGTGAGACCTCACCTAGAGTACTGCATACAGTTTTGATCTCCTTATCTAAGGAAGGATATACTTGCCTTGGAGGTGGTGCAACGTAGGTTCACTAGATTAATTCCTGGGATGAGAGGGTTGTCCTATGAAGAGAGGTTGAGTAGAATGGGCCTATACTCTCTGGAGTTTAGAAGAATGAGAGGTGATCTCATTGAAACATATAAGATTATGAGGGGGCTTGACAGGATAGATGCTGAGAGATTTTTTCCCCTGGCTGGAGTCTAGAACGAGGGGGCATAGTCGTAGGCTAAGGGGTCAGCCATTCAAGACTGAGATGAGGAGGAATTACTTCACTCAGAGGGCTGTGGATGCTGAGTCATTGAATATATTCAAAGCTGAGATGGATAGATTTTTGGACTTTAGGGGAATCCAGGAATATGGGGATCGGGCGGGAAAGTGGAGTTGACGTCGAAGATCAGCCATGATCTGATTGAATGGTGAAGCAGGCTCGAGGGGCCGTATGGCCTACTCCTGCTTCTATTTCTTATTATGTTCTTATGTAAGATACCCAAAATTTGACATAATGGCTTGGATTTTCCTTCTCTATCCTACCCCAAATTGGACGAGATAATGACAGATACAACAGCACAATTTGGACAACCGTAGGCCTACTATTGCCCCCCCTCTCCAACCTTGATTTTCCTTCCCTGTCCAAGCCTGGACTGCCGCTGGCTGTCCCTTGTTCGGTCACCGTATACAAGTACTGGCGAGGGGCAGGGCCATGCTTTCAGACCCATTTCCCTCCTATCCACACCTCTTGGTGCTGCTCCCCAGGGAACGTCTGGTGAAAGGGGGTTGGAGACATGGACAGCAGTGATAATGGCCCCAAATGTTGTAATTGGAGGGAGAGGGCCGAGTAGATACCTCCTCTCTTTCTAGTCCCTTATCTGCTGAGGACCTCAATTTCAGCCAAGGCCTTCAGTGGAAAAACTTGTTCCGGTCATCGGTGACTTCCGCCTCTTCTGTTGTACTGCCTGGATCTTCCTGAGGACTGTTGGTGGACTCCCGCTGCTGACGGAGATCCTACCGGGAACCCACCATGAATGCATAATGACTCCTGACCCAGGAAACTGGGCCAGTGTTGGGGCAGCAAGCAAGCGATCTTGTAGAGATAGATTAATTGAAATCAAGCCCAATACTCTAACTGTGGCTTAACCAATGATCCATTTTGGTTGACGCTACTTCTTTCCTTTGTGCTCAATACCCATACTTATAAAACCTAGGGTCTTATGTGCTTTTTCTTTAACAGCTTTATAAAGCTGTCTTCCCACTTTTAAGAGTTATGTATCTGAATCTCTAAGTCTCTCTGCTTCTCTAATCCCTTTAAAGTTTTACCATTTAGTGTACACATTTCCTCCCCTTATTCTTCCTCCCAAAATGTATCACACCACATTTCTTTGCATTAATTTTCACCTGACACCTATCTGTCCAATCTATTAATCTGTCTCTGTCCTCCTGAAGTCACTTACAGTCCTCATCACAATTTATCACAAGTATATCAAGAGAATTTTTCTGTCAGCTTGGCTCAGTTTCTAGCACTCTCATCTCTGAGTCAAAAGGAGATAGTTTCAAATTTCAGACTTGAGCAAATGATCAAGGCTTACACTCCAGTGCAGAACGGAAGGCGACTGCTCTGTTGGAAGGGCTGTCCGTTGAATG